>NC_086455.1:2552957-2757957 GCF_028390025.1 Pseudophryne corroboree | reverse complement strand
ATACGTTGTGTACAGTCACCTGCTGCTGATGTTACTAGTATAATGTGATATAAGGAGAGTGTATGAGGACATTACGTTATTGGATGTGTGATACGTTGTGTACAGTCACCTGCTGCTGATGTTACTAGTATAATGTGATATAAGGAGAGTGTATGAGGACATTACGTTATTGGATGTGTGATACGTTGTGTACAGTCACCTGCTGCTGATGTTACTAGTATAATGTGATATAAGGAGAGTGTATGAGGACATTACGTTATTGGATGTGTGATACGTTGTGTACAGTCACCTGCTGCTGATGTTACTAGTATAATGTGATATAAGGAGAGTGTATGAGGACATTACGTTATTGGATGTGTGATACGTTGTGTACAGTCACCTGCTGCTGATGTGACTAGTATAATGTGATATAAGGAGAGTGTATGAGGACATTACGTTATTGGATGTGTGATACGTTGTGTACAGTCACCTGCTGCTGATGTTACTAGTATAATGTGATATAAGGAGAGTGTATGAGGACATTACGTTATTGGATGTGTGATACGTTGTGTACAGTCACCTGCTGCTGATGTTACTAGTATAATGTGATATAAGGAGAGTGTATGAGAACATTACGTTATTGGATGTGTGACACGTTGTGTACAGTCACCTGCTGCTGATGTTACTAGTATAATGTGATATAAGGAGAGTGTATGAGGACATTACGTTATTGGATGTGTGATACGTTGTGTACAGTCACCTGCTGCTGATGTTACTAGTATAATATGATATAAGGAGAGTGTATGAGGACATTACGTTATTGGATGTGTGATACATTGTGTACAGTCACCTGCTGCTGATGTTACTAGTATAATGTGATATAAGGAGAGTGTATGAGGACATTACGTTATTGGATGTGTGATACGTTGTGTACAGTCACCTGCTGCTGATGTTACTAGTATAATGTGATATAAGGAGAGTGTATGAGGACATTACGTTATTGGATGTGTGATACGTTGTGTACAGTCACCTGCTGCTGATGTTACTAGTATAATGTGATATAAGGAGAGTGTATGAGGACATTACGTTATTGGATGTGTGATACGTTGTGTACAGTCACCTGCTGCTGATGTTACTAGTATAATGTGATATAAGGAGAGTGTATGAGGTCATTACGTTATTGGATGTGTGACACGTTGTGTACAGTCACCTGCTGCTGATGTGACTAGTATAATGTGATATAAGGAGAGTGTATGAGGACATTACGTTATTGGATGTGTGATACGTTGTGTACAGTCACCTGCTGCTGATGTTACTAGTATAATGTGATATAAGGAGAGTGTATGAGGTCATTACGTTATTGGATGTGTGACACGTTGTGTACAGTCACCTGCTGCTGATGTGACTAGTATAATGTGATATAAGGAGAGTGTATGAGGACATTACGTTATTGGATGTGTGATACGTTGTGTACAGTCACCTGCTGCTGATGTTACTAGTATAATGTGATATAAGGAGAGTGTATGAGGACATTACGTTATTGGATGTGTGACACGTTGTGTACAGTCACCTGCTGCTGATGTGACTAGTATAATGTGATATAAGGAGAGTGTATGAGAACATTACGTTATTGGATGTGTGACACGTTGTGTACAGTCACCTGCTGCTGATGTGACTAGTATAATGTGATATAAGGAGAGTGTATGAGGACATTACGTTATTGGATGTGTGACACGTTGTGTACAGTCACCTGCTGCTGATGTTACTAGTATAATGTGATATAAGGAGAGTGTATGAGGACATTACGTTATTGGATGTGTGATACGTTGTGTACAGTCACCTGCTGCTGATGTTACTAGTATAATGTGATATAAGGAGAGTGTATGAGGACATTACGTTATTGGATGTGTGATACGTTGTGTACAGTCACCTGCTGCTGATGTTACTAGTATAATATGATATAAGGAGAGTGTATGAGGACATTACGTTATTGGATGTGTGATACATTGTGTACAGTCACCTGCTGCTGATGTTACTAGTATAATGTGATATAAGGAGAGTGTATGAGGACATTACGTTATTGGATGTGTGATACGTTGTGTACAGTCACCTGCTGCTGATGTTACTAGTATAATGTGATATAAGGAGAGTGTATGAGGACATTACGTTATTGGATGTGTGATACGTTGTGTACAGTCACCTGCTGCTGATGTTACTAGTATAATGTGATATAAGGAGAGTGTATGAGGACATTACGTTATTGGATGTGTGATACGTTGTGTACAGTCACCTGCTGCTGATGTTACTAGTATAATGTGATATAAGGAGAGTGTATGAGGACATTACGTTATTGGATGTGTGATACGTTGTGTACAGTCACCTGCTGCTGATGTTACTAGTATAATGTGATATAAGGAGAGTGTATGAGGACATTACGTTATTGGATGTGTGATACGTTGTGTACAGTCACCTGCTGCTGATGTTACTAGTATAATGTGATATAAGGAGAGTGTATGAGGACATTACGTTATTGGATGTGTGATACGTTGTGTACAGTCACCTGCTGCTGATGTGACTAGTATAATGTGATATAAGGAGAGTGTATGAGAACATTACGTTATTGGATGTGTGATACGTTGTGTACAGTCACCTGCTGCTGATGTTACTAGTATAATGTGATATAAGGAGAGTGTATGAGGACATTACGTTATTGGATGTGTGATACGTTGTGTACAGTCACCTGCTGCTGATGTTACTAGTATAATGTGATATAAGGAGAGTGTATGAGGACATTATGTTATTGGATGTGTGATACGTTGTGTACAGTCACCTGCTGCTGATGTTACTAGTATAATGTGATATAAGGAGAGTGTATGAGAACATTACGTTATTGGATGTGTGACACGTTGTGTACAGTCACCTGCTGCTGATGTTACTAGTATAATGTGATATAAGGAGAGTGTATGAGGACATTACGTTATTGGATGTGTGATACGTTGTGTACAGTCACCTGCTGCTGATGTTACTAGTATAATGTGATATAAGGAGAGTGTATGAGGACATTACGTTATTGGATGTGTGATACGTTGTGGACAGTCACCTGCTGCTGATGTTACTAGTATAATGTGATATAAGGAGAGTGTATGAGGACATTACGTTATTGGATGTGTGATACGTTGTGTACAGTCACCTGCTGCTGATGTTACTAGTATAATGTGATATAAGGAGAGTGTATGAGGACATTACGTTATTGGATGTGTGATACGTTGTGTACAGTCACCTGCTGCTGATGTGACTAGTATAATGTGATATAAGGAGAGTGTATGAGGACATTACGTTATTGGATGTGTGATACGTTGTGTACAGTCACCTGCTGCTGATGTTACTAGTATAATGTGATATAAGGAGAGTGTATGAGGACATTACGTTATTGGATGTGTGACACGTTGTGTACAGTCACCTGCTGCTGATGTT
The DNA here is from genome assembly GCF_028390025.1 of Pseudophryne corroboree. NCBI lineage: Eukaryota > Metazoa > Chordata > Amphibia > Anura > Myobatrachidae > Pseudophryne > Pseudophryne corroboree. The sequence continues at coordinate 2,754,504 of NC_086455.1, read as the reverse complement.
ACTAGTATAATGTGATATAAGGAGAGTGTATGAGAACATTACGTTATTGGATGTGTGACACGTTGTGTACAGTCACCTGCTGCTGATGTTACTAGTATAATGTGATATAAGGAGAGTGTATGAGGACATTACGTTATTGGATGTGTGATACGTTGTGTACAGTCACCTGCTGCTGATGTGACTAGTATAATGTGATATAAGGAGAGTGTATGAGGACATTACGTTATTGGATGTGTGATACGTTGTGTACAGTCACCTGCTGCTGATGTGACTAGTATAATGTGATATAAGGAGAGTGTATGAGGACATTACGTTATTGGATGTGTGACACGTTGTGTACAGTCACCTGCTGCTGATGTTACTAGTATAATGTGATATAAGGAGAGTGTATGAGGACATTACGTTATTGGATGTGTGATACGTTGTGTACAGTCACCTGCTGCTGATGTTACTACAGGTTGAGTATCCCATATCCAAATATTCCTAAATACGGAATATTCCGAAATACGGACTTTTTTGAGTGAGACTGAGATAGTGAAACCTTTGTTTTTTGATGGCTTAATGTACATAAACTTTGTTTAATACACAAAGTTATTAAAAATCTTGTATTAAATGACCTTCAGGCAGTGTGTATAAGGTGTATATGAAACATAAATGAATTGTGTGAATGTACACACACTTTGTTTAATGCACAAAGTTATAAAAAATATTGGCTAAAACTACCTTCAGGCTGTGTGTATAAGGTGTATATGTGACATAAATGCATTCTGTGCTTAGACTTAGGTCCCATCGCCATGAAATCTCTTTATGGAATGCAATTTTCTTTATCATCCACTAGGGGTCACTGGAGTACTCTTGGGATATGGACGGGCGTAGCCCGAACAAAGGCACTGAATATTTAAATTTAGGCCTCTCCCCCCCCTCCATATCCCCGAGTACCTCAGTGTACTCTCTCAGTGTTTTTTCGGTGCTCACAGCACGAACATTGGCTTGTGGTATAACCACACTTGGATTTTTATTTTTAATTTTTATTTGTAATTTTTATTTTTACACTTAGCACATCCCTTCCCAGTTTCTGGAAAAACATGGGTCCGGGATAGTGCCGCTGCACGGGCAGCGAATGGCGTGTCGGTCCTCACAAAGAGCACCCTCACAGCCACAGGCGCTACAAGGCAGCGCATGGCGTGTCGGTCCTCACAAAGAGCACCCTCACAGCCACAGGCAGACACTGTCTCCTACTGCAACTGGACGGAGCTTACACAAAGAAGCCCCGTCACAGCCAGGATGAAAGCCCCGTCACAAACTGGACGGAGCTTACAGGAGTGCGGCACTACAAGGTATGGTGGGGGGTCAGGGCGGTCAGCTCACGCTGCCGCCCTGCTGTGTGGGGAAAGCCTTTATTGTTACGCCGCTTTGCCCACCGCTTATAGCGCGGCAGGATACCCCGCTGAACGAAGAGAGCGGCCGCACGTCACTCACAGACGCCGGCCGCTCTCCCAGCCACTGTACCAGAACTCTGCCTCTGTAAAGCGGCCGCACGTCATTCAGACGGCTCTCCCAGATCTCTGCCTCTGTAGAGCGGCCGCACGTCATTCACAGACGCCGGCCGCTCTCCCAGAACTCTGCCTCTGTACTCCCAGCCACTGTACCAGATGCCACTGTACAGCGGCCGCACGTCATTTACAGACGCCGGCCGCTCTCCCAGCCACTGTACGCGAGCGCCGCCCAAGCAGCCACTCTGCGTACCCGGGTCTAAAGCTCCGAGCGGCCGTACGTCACTAAAGACGCCGGCCGCTCTTCCAGCGCTGCACCCGGCCACTGCTGTATGAGGCGCCGCCCGTTCTTCCGGCCCGGCGCACTATACCAGCGCTCCCCGGGTTTCCCTAGGCTCCCTGCACTCGCTTCCGGCCGCTGCACAGGGAGAAGCTAAAAGCTACATCACAAGCAGCGCGGCTGCAGGGGGGTGACGGTGAGTAAAGCCCATAGCAGCAGCAAAGGTTGCATGGGTTAAGAGACTGCTCAGTTTAAATAAGCAGCAACAAAGGCTGCTTGGAAATAAGATACATCACTGCAGGCAGTGTTGAGTAAAACCCATAGCAGCAGAAGGCTGCAGGGGTTAAGAAACTGCTTAGTGTTTAAACAGTTAATGGAATAACTGGAAGGCTAACTAAAGAATAAGGCTGCATAATGTATTGTAAACTGCATTTTACTGTATAATACATCTGTAACTGTAGAATAGGCTATTAAGCCTATATTTAATGTATAATAGGCTATTAAGCCTATAGTAACACTGCAGCAGGTAACCTGTCCTGTGATTTTCAGTGGAAGCATGGCATGACGGTCATTTTAATCATTGCTGTTCTTACAGGTTATAATTCCAGAACATTCCGCCCATACACCTATACTCCACAAGGAGGCGCAGGGGTGTTAGTGGGAATTTTTTAGTTCAGTTTTCACATAAGTTAGCCATGTAATCTGTATTTCTACTTAATTCTAGAACATTCCTGCCCTACATCTCTAAGCCACCAGAGGCGCAGGGAAGTTAGTAGGAATTTGGTTCGGGTTTCATATGCCCATGTGAACTGCTTTTCACATAAAGAATACTTTGATTTCTCTTCATATCGAATAAATCTTTCGTTTTTTGCTAAAGATTTCCGTAGAGAGAAACAAGCTTGAGTTTCATATGAATATGCTGTTCAGCAATAACATATATATATATATGCCACATAATAACTTCATTAAGTCGTGCAAGTGTCTGTCTATTGCCTATTATGGTGTCTGTCTACATAGCGAGTAAGGCTATAGTGCAGACTAAAAATAATTTTAAAAATCCTATGTTAACATTGGCAATTCAAATTTAAAGAGCGGTAACATCGGAGTCTCGGAATGACTCCGCCAGCTCTAACAAAAGACTGTCTTTCCAAAGGGGCCAATTTCCCTTTGGGTACCAGAGTGTTTATTTCACTGGTCTTATAATTTAATGCACGATTCTATGTCAAATTCACACCGATAACTACGAGTGAGAACGGTACATTAGTCCAGCACTCAGATAGTGCGGGGGGGTTTTTAACAACATACATAATCGTTTCCAAAAGGACGCGATCCACCATTGGTAAATGATTTTCTGTCAAACATTATACAAACCCAGGATACATTTGGGTCACTAGAATCTATGTATGAAACAATGACGATCACTGGTAAAACAAGCTGCAGAGTATATCTGTAAAGCTTCTGCTAACGCCGGTTAATTTCATTGTCGCTAGTTAAGCGCGACAAGGCCAGAGCTTGTTTGCTCATAAATTTAATATACTTGTAACGATATTTTATCCCTTTATGATATTCAGCCATTACCGCATACAGTATACTTGTAACGGCGTTTTATCCCTTTATAAGAAACAGTCACGCATTGTAACGACAGGACGTTACAGTCAGCAAGCCAGTGGTTTAATGACCTCTTTTACAATTGTGGAAGCGCGTCTTTACATGTTACATTTGCGAGGTTTCAGGACTTCAACTCATACATGTCTCAGCTATTTACAGCTTAAAGTACAAAACTGCCTCTGTCGAACGGTTTGGCAGGTTGTCATTTAGTCTTTGCTGGTTTATAAACCAGGCAGTAGTACGCCAACAGAGTCAGAGTTACTTATTCACCTCTGTTTCAGCAAGACCAAACAGCTCCGTCGCAATATCAAAAGTCATTTACTACAGTTAGAAAATGGATTTTCTGCGGTTAGTATTTGCTTATTGGAGCCACAAAATTTGCATAATTGCATTTGATCTTGACAATGCGTATTTACCCAGTCCGGTTTGTTCATCACAGGTTCTAGCGTTTGCAAATCGCCACAACCATTAACCATTTCATATCTACCGTTGCTTATCGCTTTGGGTATTTACCAAAGTGATGTTGGGATGATAGCTCATCTCACATAAGAACTCTGTCTCAACAAAGTTCCTCTAACTTGCGCTACTAAGGTATACTGCGGTAGCAGATCAAGTTCGAAAACAATCGCATCTAATTCCGTCTAAACGATGTCAATTCCTAGGTAAGATTATAAATACGGTAAATCAAAGACTTTTACCTACTACACCAGCAAGAACAAATGTACATCTAGTAATTAGTGCAAAACACGCACACTAGCGATACATTGGTGTATTCACCTATTAAGAATAAAGATGTGTTTTCAATTTAGTTCGCCACCCTTCACTCGCGTTTCCCACAGAGGGACAAGGGTGCATATACTCTGGACGACAGTCGCAGAGGGTCAGGATTTGTAATTAAAATCAGCGACAAAGGTTCTAAAACACGACAGATTGCTGTCGATAAATGTCCTAGAACTCTGTGCATTTTACAATGCAATACATGATTCGCTTTCAGTCTGACCAGGGAGATACTCTGGTTTCTCTTCAGAACGAATAAATCTTTCGCCTTTTACTAAAGATTTCCGTGGAAAGGAACAACCGTGAGTTTCATGTAAATTTTTGATGCCTGCCTCACGCTGGCCTTAAGCAGTCAAACAAGGCAACGGCAGTTGCATACACATCAACCAGTGAGAACCAAGAAGCCGCATGGCAATGCAGCAGGTAACTCAAATCCTCAATGGCTCAGAACACCATTATGTGAAAATGTCAAGAGATCATTCCGTGACTGGACATCTGTTAGACAGATGATCTCACCCGTCAGGATTTGGATACTGAAAACTGGACATTCAATCCAGAGGTGTTTCATATGTGAGTCCACAGAAGGGGGTTACCCTCAAGTATACATGATGGCATCTCGCCACAATTAGAAAAGCTCAGTATGTGTACAAAACAGATCAAAAGGGCAGTGGCGGTGGAGTCTCTCACATTCATGGGATCATTCAGCATCGTGTATCTGGCTCCACCATTTTCCGCTGCTCTCTCCGTTGCCAAAACGGATCATAAGACAGTTTGTCACAGTCATACTGGTGGTATCTCATGGGTTTCGGAGAAGTTTGCTTCTCGAATTTTCAAGGAATACTTGCACACGATCTTGGCCCGCTCATAATACGTCCAACCTGTTACATCAGGGAACGTTAGTTTACCCATAGTTACCTATGTACCTATTATCTATGTACCGCAGCTGCGGTTGACGGGGTGAGGGTTCAGACCGCCCTCTTAAGAAATAGAGCATTACAGTATCGGTTATACCAACCATGTTACGAAATAGTAAGCCGCTTAAGGCAGCTCATTATTACAAAATTTCGTGTGCTTACATAGGTTGTTAACATCGGAAGTTTCCAACATCATCCTTCAAGTTACCCGTATTCTGTTAAACGGGATGGGATGGAAAACTGCGTTGATCTGCACTAAGAGTGCAGGTATCTGTGTGGTAAACTTATTTTCAAAGACGTTTGCCTCTGTTTGCGTCTGTACACATCTTTCTACAAGGTGTCATCAAAGTTCAGACTCTATTTATCCCACCTACAGCGCCAGGCGACTTGAAGTTGGGTTCAGATTTCTTACAGTTTTCATATTTTGAACCCTTTCAACAAATGGGAATTAAGTTTCTCACTTTGGAAAACAATTTTTGTCTAGCCTTGGCTTCGGCAAGGGTTTTGTTTTCATATTTGGGTGCCTTGTATTCCAAGCCACCGTATTTGAGTTTTCTCATAACAAAGCAGATCTTCGGACGAATCACGCTTTCGTATTCTTCACATCAATATACCAATAGGGGTTCCTGTGTGGACAGCACATTCTAGAATTCTGAATGTGGTACACGCATTACGCGTTTATATATGTCCCGAACGTCAACAGTACGTGATATGAATACGTTGTTTGTTCTCTATGATACTGCCAACTGGGGTTAGCCAGTTTCTCAGCAGACATTATCCAGTTGGGTAATAATAATGACTAAAAGTCAGGCTTACGTTAAGGCTAAGTTACAATTGCTTACGTCAGTAATAGTTCATCCCACAGGTTCGGTGGGAATGTCACACCCAGGGGGTCGTGGAGCGTCTAAAACGCGCCTATATAGCCTTCATAGCCTTCATGTGCACCACGTTTGTGCACGTTTACACGTTATAAATGGTGGCGCCATCAGCATCTAGCTTTGGGCTGCCTACTGTTACAAGTATCAAACAGCTCTCCCGCCCACGAGGGAAGCTTTGGTACGTCCCAAGAGTACTCCAGTGACCGCTAGTGGATGATAAAGAAAATAGGATTTTGGTACTTACCAGGTAAATCCTTTTCTTTGAATCCATAGGGGGCACTGGACGCCCACCCAGAGCAGTTTTACCTGGGTTGTTTTAAGCTCAAGGGAGCTTAGGGTAACAAGTTTTACTTCATTGATATTAAGCTCAGAGGAGCTTATGGTAACACATTTTCACCGATTGGTTCAAATTATAAAGTTCTATCGGTTATGGTGTCAACTGTTTAGTTGACAGTAAGGTTATGGGTCAACATTGTTGTTGTCCGTTATGTTATAGGTATTCTCCATTGTCAACCTCTCTATATCGTTCCTGTTCGCTCAGTAAAAAACACTGAGAGAGTACACTGAGGTACTCGGGGATATGGAGGGGGGGGAGAGGCCTAAATTTAAATATTCAGTGCCTTTGTTCGGGCTACGCCCGTCCATATCCCAAGAGTACTCCAGTGCCCCCTATGGATTCAAAGAAAAGGATTTACCTGGTAAGTACCAAAATCCTATTATTCCAAAATACGGAAAAATCCGATATCCAAAATACCTCTGGTCCCAAGCATTTTGGATAAGGGATACTCAACCTGTAGTATAATGTGATATAAGGAGAGTGTATGAGGACATTACGTTATTGGATGTGTGATACGTTGTGTACAGTCACCTGCTGCTGATGTTACTAGTATAATGTGATATAAGGAGAGTGTATGAGGACATTACGTTATTGGATGTGTGATACGTTGTGTACAGTCACCTGCTGCTGATGTTACTAGTATAATGTGATATAAGGAGAGTGTATGAGGACATTACGTTATTGGATGTGTGATACGTTGTGTACAGTCACCTGCTGCTGATGTTACTAGTATAATGTGATATAAGGAGAGTGTATGAGGACATTACGTTATTGGATGTGTGACACGTTGTGTACAGTCACCTGCTGCTGATGTTACTAGTATAATGTGATATAAGGAGAGTGTATGAGGACATTACGTTATTGGATGTGTGATACGTTGTGTACAGTCACCTGCTGCTGATGTTACTAGTATAATGTGATATAAGGAGAGTGTATGAGGACATTACGTTATTGGATGTGTGACACGTTGTGTACAGTCACCTGCTGCTGATGTTACTAGTATAATGTGATATAAGGAGAGTGTATGAGAACATTACGTTATTGGATGTGTGACACGTTGTGTACAGTCACCTGCTGCTGATGTTACTAGTATAATGTGATATAAGGAGAGTGTATGAGGACATTACGTTATTGGATGTGTGATACGTTGTGTACAGTCACCTGCTGCTGATGTTACTAGTATAATGTGATATAAGGAGAGTGTATGAGGACATTACGTTATTGGATGTGTGATACGTTGTGTACAGTCACCTGCTGCTGATGTTACTAGTATATTGTGATATAAGGAGAGTGTATGAGGACATTACGTTATTGGATGTGTGATACGTTGTGTACAGTCACCTGCTGCTGATGTTACTAGTATAATGTGATATAAGGAGAGTGTATGAGGACATTACGTTATTGGATGTGTGACACGTTGTGTACAGTCACCTGCTGCTGATGTTACTAGTATAATGTGATATAAGGAGAGTGTATGAGGACATTACGTTATTGGATGTGTGATACGTTGTGTACAGTCACCTGCTGCTGATGTTACTAGTATAATGTGATATAAGGAGAGTGTATGAGGACATTACGTTATTGGATGTGTGATACGTTGTGTACAGTCACCTGCTGCTGATGTTACTAGTATAATGTGATATAAGGAGAGTGTATGAGGACATTACGTTATTGGATGTGTGACACGTTGTGTACAGTCACCAGCTGCTGATGTTACTAGTATAATGTGATATAAGGAGAGTGTATGAGGACATTACGTTATTGGATGTGTGATACGTTGTGTACAGTCACCTGCTGCTGATGTTACTAGTATAATGTGATATAAGGAGAGTGTATGAGGACATTACGTTATTGGATGTGTGATACGTTGTGTACAGTCACCTGCTGCTGATGTTACTAGTATAATGTGATATAAGGAGAGTGTATGAGGACATTACGTTATTGGATGTGTGACACGTTGTGTACAGTCACCTGCTGCTGATGTTACTAGTATAATGTGATATAAGGAGAGTGTATGAGAACATTACGTTATTGGATGTGTGACACGTTGTGTACAGTCACCTGCTGCTGATGTTACTAGTATAATGTGATTTCTCTATCGTCCTAGTGGATGCTGGGGTTCCTGAAAGGACCATGGGGAATAGCGGCTCCGCAGGAGACAGGGCACAAAAAGTAAAGCTTTTTCCGATCAGGTGGTGTGCACTGGCTCCTCCCCCTATGACCCTCCTCCAGACTCCAGTTAGATTTTTGTGCCCGGCCGAGAAGGGTGCAATCTAGGTGGCTCTCCTAAAGAGCTGCTTAGAAAAAGTTTAGCTAGGTTTTTTATTTTACAGTGATTCCTGCTGGCAACAGGATCACTGCAGCGAGGGACTGAGGGGAGAAGGAGTCAACTCACCTGCGTGCAGGATGGATTGGCTTCTTGGCTACTGGACATCAAGCTCCAGAGGGACGATCACGGGTACAGCCTGGATGGTCACCGGAGCCACGCCGCCGGCCCCCTTGCAGATGCTGAAGACAGAAGAGGTCCAGAATCGGCGGCTGAAGACTCCTGCAGTCTTCAAAAGGTAGCGCACAGCACTGCAGCTGTGCGCCATTTTCCTCTCAGCACACTTCACACGGCAGTCACTGAGGGTGCAGGGCGCTGGGAGGGGGGCGCCCTGGGAGGCAAAATGATTACCTATAAAGGCTAAAAATACCTCACATATAGCCCTAGAGGCTATATGGAGATATTTAACCCCTGCCTAATTTCTCTAAATAGCGGGAGACGAGCCCGCCAGAAAAGGGGCGGGGCCTATCTCCTCAGCACACGGCGCCATTTCCTCTCACAGTTCCGCTGGTCAGGACGGCTCCCAAGTCTCTCCCCTGCACTGCACTACAGAAACAGGGTAAAACAGAGAGGGGGGGGCACATTTATGGCGATAATTTGATATAACAAAGCAGCTATAAGGGAGCACTTATTATAAGGCTATCCCTGATATATATATAGCGCTTTTGGTGTGTGCTGGCAAACTCTCCCTCTGTCTTCCCAAAGGGCTAGTGGGTCCTGTCTTCGTTAGGAGCATTCCCTGTGTGTCTGCTGTGTGTCGGTACGTGTGTGTCGACATGTATGAGGACGATATTGGTGTGGAGGCGGAGCAATTGCCAAATATGAGGATGTCACCCCCTAGGGAGTCGACACCGGAATGGATGCCTTTATTTATGGAACTACGGGATAGTGTCAACACGCTAAAGCAGTCGTTTGACGACATGAGGCGGCCGGACAATCAATTAGTGCCTGTCCAGGCGACTCAAACACCGTCAGGGGCTGTGAAACGCCCTTTGCCTCAGTCGGTCGACACAGACCCAGACACAGGCGATGACTCCAGTGGTGACGGTGACGAATCAACCGTATTTTCCAGTAGGGCCACACGTTATATGATTTTGGCAATGAAGGAGGCGTTACATTTAGCTGATACTACAGGTACCACTAAACAGGGTATTATGTGGGGTATGAAAAAACTACCTATAGTTTTTCCTGAATCAGAAGAATTAAATGACGTGTGTAATGAAGCGTGGGTTGCCCCTGATAAAAAACTGATAATTTCAAAGAAATTATTGGCATTATACCCTTTCCCGCCAGAGGTTAGGGAGCGCTGGGAAACACCTCCTAGGGTGGACAAGGCGCTAACACGCTTATCTAAACAAGTGGCGTTACCCTCTCCTGAGACGGCCGCACTTAAAGATCCATCAGATAGGAGGATGGAAAATATCCAAAAAAGTATATACACACATGCAGGTGTTATACTACGACCAGCTGTAGCGACTGCCTGGATGGGCAGTGCTGGGGTAGTTTGGTCAGAGTCCCTGATTGAAAATATTGATACCCTGGACAGGGACAATATTTTACTGTCGTTAGAACAAATAAAGGATGCATTTCTTTATATGCGTGATGCACAGAGGGATATCTGCACACTGGCATCACGGGTAAGTGCTATGTCCATTTCGGCCAGAAGAGCTTTATGGACGCGACAGTGGTCAGGTGATGCGGATTCAAAACGGCATATGGAAGTTTTGCCGTATAAAGGGGAGGAGTTATTTGGAGTCGGTCTATCAGATTTGGTGGCCACGGCTACAGCCGGGAAATCCACCTTTCTACCTCAAGTCACTCCCCCACAGAAAAAGGCACCGACTTTTCAACCGCAGCCCTTTCGTTCCTTTAAAAATAAGAGAGCAAAGGGCTATTCATATCTGCCACGAGGCAAAGGTCGAGGGAAGAGACAGCAACACGCAGCTCCTTCCCAGGAACAGAAGCCCTCCCCGGCTTCTACAAAAGCCTCAGCATGACGCTGGGGCTCCTCAAGCGGACTCGGGGATGGTGGGCGGTCGTCTCAAAAATTACAGCGCGCAGTGGGCTCACTCGCAGGTAGATCCCTGGATCCTGCAGATAATATCTCAAGGGTACAGGTTGGAATTAGAGACGGATCCACCTCGCCGTTTCCTGAAGTCTGCTTTACCAACGTCCCCTTCCGAAAGGGAGACGGTTTTGGAAGCCATTCACAAGCTGTACTCTCAGCAGGTGATAGTCAAGGTACCTCTTCTACAACAAGGGAAGGGGTATTATTCCACTCTTTTTGTGGTACCGAAGCCGGATGGCTCGGTAAGGCCTATTCTAAATCTGAAGTCCTTGAACCTGTACATAAAGAAGTTCAAGTTCAAAATGGAGTCACTCAGAGCAGTGATAGCGAACCTGGAAGAGGGGGACTTTATGGTATCCTTGGACATCAAGGATGCGTATCTCCACGTTCCAATTTACCCCTCACACCAGGGGTACCTCAGGTTCGTTGTACAAAACTGTCACTATCAGTTTCAGACGCTGCCGTTCGGATTGTCCACGGCACCTCGGATCTTTACAAAGGTAATGGCCGAGATGATGATTCTTCTTCGAAGAAAAGGCGTATTAATTATCCCATACTTGGACGATCTCCTAATAAGGGCGAGGTCCAGAGAACAGCTAGAGATGGGATTAGCACTGTCTCAAGAAGTGCTAAAACAGCACGGGTGGATTCTGAATATTCCAAAATCCCAGTTAATGCCGACAACTCGTCTGCTGTTCCTAGGGATGATTCTGGACACGGTTCAGAAAAAGGTTTTTCTCCCGGAGGAAAAAGCCAAGGAGTTATCCGAGCTTGTCAGGAACCTCCTAAAACCAGGAAAGGTGTCTGTACATCAATGCACAAGAGTCCTGGGAAAAATGGTAGCTTCTTACGAAGCAATTCCATTCGGCAGATTCCACGCAAGAATTTTCCAAAGGGATCTGTTGGACAAATGGTCAGGGTCGCATCTTCAGATGCACCTACGGATAACCCTGTCTCCAAGGACAAGGGTGTCTCTTCTGTGGTGGTTGCAGAGTCCTCATCTATTGGAGGGCCGCAGATTCGGCATACAGGATTGGATCCTGGTGACCACGGACGCCAGCCTGAGAGGCTGGGGAGCAGTCACACAAGGAAGAAACTTCCAGGGAGTATGGACGAGCCTGGAAACGTCTCTTCACATAAACATTCTGGAACTAAGAGCAATATACAATGCTCTAAGCCAGGCAGAACCTCTGCTTCAGGGAAAACCGGTGTTGATCCAGTCGGACAACATCACGGCAGTCGCCCATGTGAACAGACAGGGCGGCACAAGAAGCAGGAGTGCAATGGCAGAAGCTGCAAGGATTCTTCGCTGGGCAGAGAATCATGTGATAGCGCTATCAGCAGTGTTCATCCCGGGAGTGGACAACTGGGAAGCAGACTTCCTCAGCAGACACGATCTTCACCCGGGAGAGTGGGGACTTCATCCAGAAGTCTTCCACATGCTGGTAACCCGTTGGGAAAGACCAATGGTGGACATGATGGCGTCTCGCCTCAACAAAAAACTGGACAGGTATTGCGCCAGGTCAAGAGATCCGCAGGCAATAGCTGTGGACGCGCTGGTAACGCCTTGGGTGTACCAGTCGGTGTATGTGTTTCCTCCTCTGCCTCTCATACCAAAAGTATTGAGAATTATACGGCAAAGAGGCGTAAGAACGATACTAGTGGTTCCGGATTGGCCAAGAAGGACTTGGTACCCGGAACTTCAAGAGATGATCACGGAAGATCCGTGGCCTCTACCTCTAAGGAGGGACTTGCTTCAGCAGGGTCCCTGTCTGTTTCAAGACTTACCGCGGCTGCGTTTGACGGCATGGCGGTTGAACGCCGGATCCTAATGGAAAAAGGCATGCCGGAAGAAGTCATTCCTACTTTGATTAAAGCAAGGAAAGAAGTAACCGTGCAACATTATCACCGAATTGGCGAAAATATGTTGCGTGGTGCGAAGATCGGAGTGCTCCGACGGAGGAATTTCAACTGGGTCGATTCCTACATTTCCTGCAATCAGGATTGTCTATGGGTCTCAAATTGGGATCTATTAAGGTTCAAATTTCGGCCCTGTCGATTTTCTTTCAAAAAGAATTGGCTTCAGTCCCTGAAGTCCAGACCTTTGTGAAGGGAGTGCTGCATATACAGCCTCCTGTGGTGCCTCCAGTGGCACCGTGGGATCTCAATGTAGTTTTGGATTTTCTAAAATCTCATTGGTTTGAACCACTAAATAAGGTGGATTTGAAATATCTCACTTGGAAAGTGACCATGCTTCTAGCCCTGGCTTCTGCCAGGAGAGTGTCAGAACTGGCAGCTTTATCTTACAAAAGCCCATATCTGATTTTCCATTCGGACAGGGCAGAACTGCGGACTCGTCCGCATTTTCTCCCTAAGGTGGTGTCAGCATTTCATCTGAACCAGCCTATTGTAGTGCCTGCGGCTACAAGTGACTTGGAGGACTCCAAGTTACTGGACGTTGTCAGAGCATTAAAAATATATATTGCAAGAACAGCTGGAGTCAGAAAATCTGACTCGTTGTTTATATTGTATGCACCCAACAAGATGGGTGCTCCTGCGTCTAAGCAGACGATTGCTCGTTGGATCTGTAGCACAATCCAACTGGCACATTCTGTGGCAGGCCTGCCACAGCCTAAATCTGTAAAGGCCCACTCCACAAGGAAGGTGGGCTCATCTTGGGCGGCTGCCCGAGGGGTCTCGGCATTACAACTTTGCCGAGCAGCTACGTGGTCAGGGGAGAACACGTTTGTAAAATTTTACAAATTTGATACTCTGGCTAAGGAGGACCTGGAGTTCTCTCATTCGGTGCTGCAGAGTCATCCGCACTCTCCCGCCCGTTTGGGAGCTTTGGTATAATCCCCATGGTCCTTTCAGGAACCCCAGCATCCACTAGGACGATAGAGAAAATAAGATTTTACTTACCGATAAATCTATTTCTCGGAGTCCGTAGTGGATACTGGGCGCCCATCCCAAGTGCGGATTATCTGCATAAATTGTACATAGTTATTGTAAACTTATTCGGGTTATTGTTGTAGGAAGCCATCTTTCAGAGGCTCCGCTGTTATCATACTGTTAACTGGGTTTAGATCACAAGTTGTACGGTGTGATTGGTGTGGCTGGTATGAGTCTTACCCGGGATTCAAAATCCTCCCTTATTGTGTACGCTCGTCCGGGCACAGTACCTAACTGGAGTCTGGAGGAGGGTCATAGGGGGAGGAGCCAGTGCACACCACCTGATCGGAAAAAGCTTTACTTTTTGTGCCCTGTCTCCTGCGGAGCCGCTATTCCCCATGGTCCTTTCAGGAACCCCAGCATCCACTACGGACTCCGAGAAATAGATTTATCGGTAAGTAAAATCTTATTATAAGGAGAGTGTATGAGGACATTACGTTATTGGATGTGTGATACGTTGTGTACAGTCACCTGCTGCTGATGTTACTAGTATAATGTGATATAAGGAGAGTGTATGAGGACATTACGTTATTGGATGTGTGACACGTTGTGGACAGTCACCTGCTGCTGATGTTACTAGTATAATGTGATATAAGGAGAGTGTATGAGGACATTACGTTATTGGATGTGTGACACGTTGTGGACAGTCACCTGCTGCTGATGTGACTAGTATAATGTGATATAAGGAGAGTGTATGAGGACATTACGTTATTGGATGTGTGATACGTTGTGTACAGTCACCTGCTGCTGATGTTACTAGTATAATGTGATATAAGGAGAGTGTATGATGACATTACGTTATTGGATGTGTGATACGTTGTGTACAGTCACCTGCTGCTGATGTTACTAGTATAATGTGATATAAGGAGAGTGTATGAGAACATTACGTTATTGGATGTGTGATACGTTGTGTACAGTCACCTGCTGCTGATGTTACTAGTATAATGTGATATAAGGAGAGTGTATGAGGACATTACGTTATTGGATGTGTGATACGTTGTGTACAGTCACCTGCTGCTGATGTTACTAGTATAATGTGATATAAGGAGAGTGTATGAGGACATTACGTTATTGGATGTGTGATACGTTGTGTACAGTCACCTGCTGCTGATGTTACTAGTATAATGTGATATAAGGAGAGTGTATGAGGACATTACGTTATTGGATGTGTGATACGTTGTGTACAGTCACCTGCTGCTGATGTTACTAGTATAATGTGATATAAGGAGAGTGTATGAGGACATTACGTTATTGGATGTGTGATACGTTGTGTACAGTCACCTGCTGCTGATGTTACTAGTATAATGTGATATAAGGAGAGTGTATGAGGACATTACGTTATTGGATGTGTGACACGTTGTGTACAGTCACCTGCTGCTGATGTTACTAGTATAATGTGATATAAGGAGATGTCTGTGTAACAGGCTGCTGCACCTATGGCCATGGCTGTGTGTATGGAAGAGCCAATGGGAGAAGCTGGCCAGAGAAGGAGACTCCCACCAAAGGAGAAGAAGCTGAACACAAGTAAGACGCTGATGTGGATTGCTGGCCATACACTAGAGCGATGTCATATAGAAATATAGGATTTTGCCGCATCGTATGCACATCGTACGTGTTTTGCTTACGATACGATGTGCAGCCCTGTTTGTTGAACGTCGCATCCTCAGATCCTATGTGCAGGCCATATTATCCGTCACAATTGTATTCACATACGATACGTCATACAATGGTGCATACCATCAGCGTCCTTTTTTATGATCACGTACTTAGGTAAGGCATACACTCTTACAATAGATCTTATTCCTCATTGTATGTATCGTGTGCCAGGGGCTCCCAGGGGGACTGAAGAGAAATCCGCTGTCTAATCGGATCTTATGCTGGTCATACTAATGTATGGCCAGCATAACTGGGCCTGATTCACAGATGTACGCAAATCCCACCGCGTCCTGGTAGAAGCCAAGCCATCGGGCCCTCTACAGCTGCATGAAGGGTGAAGTTGCTGGCTGTGACTTGCCCACAAAATGCATGCCACCCCCCCCCACCCCCCCGTTACCGCCCATGTACCGCCATCTGCAGTCAGTCTCTGCGCAGTGTGACTCCTCTCCGCAGACATCTGCATTGCTTCCACCAATGAATCAGGCCCACTAGGATGTGTCAGCTCTTCTTCTCTGGGTTCCATGTGTTAGTGCTGATGTAGTGACCAGGGAAGGGTGTAGTGCAGCATTTGTGACGCTGAGGGACACAACGCCACTGATTGCTTCTTTCCTGAAGCCCTGAAGCAGTTCCTGACCTTCGTGCTTCCTGACTTCTGCATCCGGTTCCTCTACAGCCGCCCCGAAGAGTTTATTGTCTCAAAACTGCTGCTCGGTGCCGGATTTGGAGGCGTCATGGGAATTGGTAATTGTGACAATGCTTGAGATTTTGGGGCGTATTCTGAGTCGTGGGCTTTTGAGACCGATTTAGCATTTTTTGTAGTAGTCACACTTGTGACTGTATGCTATTGCTGGTATCAGCCTTTACCCTGGTGTAGAAGCAGGCCTGAGACGCAACTGAGCGTCTATAGACACTGTAATGCTAAATGGTTGCATCTTTAGTCGCTGCCACCGGTCACAATGGGAACTTGTACCTTCCCTGTGCTTCCACATAGCCACCTCCCAGTCGCTACCTAGGAACACCCACTGCGATTCCTATACATGTCTGTGACACACCCATAAGGCGGCCCTTCCCCATGCAGCCTCATAGCCGCCTCCCAGTCACCGCCCAGGAACACCCGATATGTTTCCTATACATGTCTGTGACACGCCCATAAGGCGTTCCTTCCCCATGCAGTCTCATAGCCGCCTCCCAGTCATCGCCCAGGAACACCCAATACATTTCCTATACATGTCTGTGACACGCTAATAAGGCGGACATTCTCTGTGCAGCCTCATAGCCTCCTCCCAGTCACCACCCAGGAACACCCGATATGTTTCCTATACATGTCTGTGACACGCCCATAAGGCGGGCCTTCTCTGTGCAGCCTCATAGCCGCCTCCCAGTCATCGCCCAGGAACACCCAATACGTTTCCTATACATGTCTGTGACATGCTAATAAGGCGGCCCTTCCCCATGCAGCCTCATAGCTGCCTCCCAGTCACCGCCCAGGAACACCCAATACGTTTCCTATACATGTCTGTGACACGCTAATAAGGCGGACATTCTCTGTGCAGCCTCATAGCCGCCTCCCAGTCACCACCCAGGAACACCCAATACGTTTCCTATACATGTCTGTGACACGCTAATAAGGCGGACATTCTCTGTGCAGCCTCATAGCCGCCTCCCAGTCACCACCCAGGAACACCCAATACGTTTCCTATACATGTCTGTGACACGCTAATAAGGCGGACATTCTCTGTGCAGCCACATAGCCGCCTCCCAGTCACCACCCAGGAACACCCAATACGTTTCCTATACATGTCTGTGACACGCTAATAAGGCGGACCTTCCCCGTGCAGCCACATAGCCGCCTCCCAGTCACCACCCAGGAACACCCAATACGTTTCCTATACATGTCTGTGACACGCTAATAAGGCGGACATTTTCTGTGCAGCCTCATAGCCGCCTCCCAGTCACCACCCAGGAACACCCAATACGTTTCCTATACATGTCTGTGACACGCTAATAAGGCGGACCTTCCCCGTGCAGCCACATAGCCGCCACCCAGGAACGCCCTATACATTTCCTATATATGGGCCTAATTCAGAGTTGGTCGTAGCAGCAAATTTGTCAGCAGATGGGCAAAACCATGTGCACTGCAGGGGGGCAGATGTAACGTGCAGGTGGGGCAGATATAACATGTGCAGAGAGAGTTAGATTTGGGTGGGTTATTTCTCTGACGTCCTAGTGGATGCTGGGAACTCCGAAAGGACCATGGGGAATAGCGGCTCCGCAGGAGACTGGGCACAAAAGTAAAAGCTTTAGGACTACCTGGTGTGCACTGGCTCCTCCCCCTATGACCCTCCTCCAAGCCTCAGTTAGATTTTTGTGCCCGAACGAGAAGGGTGCACACTAGGTGGCTCTCCTGAGCTGCTTAGTGAAAAAGTTTAAGTATAGGTTTTTTATTTTCAGTGAGTCCTGCTGGCAACAGGTTCACTGCACCGAGGGACTAAGGGGAGAAGAAGCTAACTCACCTGCGTGCAGAGTGGATTGGGCTTCTTAGGCTACTGGACATTAGCTCCAGAGGGACGATCACAGGCCCAGCCATGGATGGGTCCCAGAGCCGCGCCGCCGGCCCCCTTACAGAGCCAGAAGACAGAAGAGGTCCGGGAAATCGGCGGCAGAAGACGTCCTGTCTTCAATAAGGTAGCGCACAGCACCGCAGCTGTGCGCCATTGCTCTCAGCACACTTCACACTCCGGTCACTGAGGGTGCAGGGTGCTGGGGGGGGCGCCCTGAGACGCAATAAAAACACCTTAGATGGCAAAAAATACATCACATATAGCTCCTGGGCTATATGGATGCATTTAACCCCGGCCAGTTTTTCCTTAAAAAAGCGGGAGAAAGGCCGCCGAGAAGGGGGCGGGGCCTATCTCCTCAGCACACAAGCGCCATTTTCCCTCACAGCTCCGCTGGAAGGACGTCTCCCTGACTCTCCCCTGCAGTCCTGCACTACAGAAACAGGGTAAAACAAGAGAGGGGGGGCACTAAATTGGCAGATAAATCAATACAGCAGCTATATAAGGGAAAAACACTTATATAAGGTTATCCCTGTATATATATAGCGCTCTGGTGTGTGCTGGAAAACTCTCCCTCTGTCTCCCCAAAGGGCTAGTGGGGTCCTGTCCTCTATCAGAGCATTCCCTGTGTGTGTGCTGTGTGTCGGTACGTTGTGTCGACATGTATGAGGAGGAAAATGGTATGGAGGCGGAGCAATTGCCTGTAATAGTGATGTCACCCCCTAGGGAGTCGACACCTGACTGGATGGTCTTATGGAAGGAATTACGTGATAGCGTCAGCACTTTACAAAAGACTGTTGACGACATGAGACAGCCGGCAAATCAGTTATTACCTGTCCAGGCGTCTCAAACACCGTCAGGGGCTCTAAAGCGCCCGTTGCCTCAGATGGTCGACACAGACCCAGACACGGACACTGACTCCAGTGTCGACGGTGAGGAAACAAACGTGTTTTCCAGTAGGGCCACACGTTACATGATCACGGCAATGAAGGAGGTTTTGAACATTTCTGATACTACAAGTACCACAAAAAAGGGTATTATGTGGGGTGTGAAAAAACTACCCGTAGTTTTTCCTGAATCAGAGGAATTAAATGAGGTGTGTGATGAAGCGTGGGTTTCCCCCGATAAAAAACTGCTAATTTCTAAAAAATTATTGGCATTATACCCTTTCCCGCCAGAGGTTAGGGCGCGTTGGGAAACACCCCCTAGGGTAGATAAGGCGCTC
This sequence comes from Pseudophryne corroboree, assembly GCF_028390025.1. NCBI lineage: Eukaryota > Metazoa > Chordata > Amphibia > Anura > Myobatrachidae > Pseudophryne > Pseudophryne corroboree. The sequence goes on along the minus strand of NC_086455.1, from coordinate 2,735,432 downwards.
ACACGCTTATCAAAACAAGTGGCGTTACCGTCTCCTGATACGGCCGCCCTCAAGGAGCCAGCTGATAGGAAGCTGGAAAATATCCTAAAAAGTATATACACACATACTGGTGTTATACTGCGACCAGCAATCGCCTCAGCCTGGATGTGCAGTGCTGGGGTGGCTTGGTTGGATTCCCTGACTGAAAATATTGATACCCTGGACAGGGACAGTATATTATTGACTATAGAGCATTTAAAGGATGCATTTCTATATATGCGAGATGCACAGAGCGATATTTGCACTCTGGCATCAAGAGTAAGTGCGCTGTCCATTTCTGCCAGAAGAGGGTTATGGACGCGACAGTGGTCAGGTGATGCGGATTCCAAACGGCATATGGAAGTATTGCCGTATAAAGGGGAGGAGTTATTTGGGGTCGGTCTATCGGACCTGGTGGCCACGGCAACGGCTGGGAAATCCACCTTTTTACCCCAGGTCACCTCTCAGCAGAAAAAGACACCGTCTTTTCAGGCTCAGTCCTTTCGTCCCCATAAGGGCAAGCGGGCAAAAGGCCACTCATATCTGCCCCGGGGCAGAGGAAGGGGAAAAAGACTGCAGTAGGCAGCCTCTTCCCAGGAACAGAAGCCCTCCCCCGCTTCTGCCAAGTCCTCAGCATGACGCTGGGGCCTTACAAGCGGACTCAGGTACGGTGGGGGGTCGTCTCAAGAATTTCAGCGCGCAGTGGGCTCACTCGCAAGTGGACCCCTGGATCCTGCAGGTAGTATCTCAGGGGTACAAATTGGAATTCGAGACGTCTCCCCCTCGCCGGTTCCTGAAGTCTGCTTTACCAACGTCTCCCTCCGACAGGGAGGCGGTATTGGAAGCCATTCACAAGCTGTATTCCCAGCAGGTGATAATCAAGGTACCCCTCCTACAACAGGGAAAGGGGTATTATTCCACGCTGTTTGTGGTACCGAAGCCGGACGGCTCGGTGAGACCTATTTTAAATCTGAAATCCTTGAACACTTACATACAAAGGTTCAAATTCAAGATGGAGTCACTCAGAGCAGTGATAGCGTACCTGGAAGAAGGGGACTATATGGTGTCTCTGGACATCAAGGATGCTTACCTCCATGTCCCAATTTGCCCTTCTCACCAAGGGTACCTCAGGTTTGTGGTACAGAACTGTCACTATCAGTTTCTCCTTCATCCACTAGGGGCCACTGGAGTGTAGTTACAATGGGGAGATAGTAGGTGGTATTGGGAGCTGGCACTTTAAAAATTCTCACACTGTGGCTAGCTCCTCCCCTACTATCTCCCCTCCAAGCCAGTCTTAGTTTAGTGCCCGAGGGAGCTGGTTCACTTGGGTTTAGCTGAAGAAATTTTTATTTTTTCTTTATTATTTTATTTTTCTAACACAGACTGGCAGCTCTGCCACTGCCAGTCTGCACCGTGGGAGCTGCCGGCGGGGTCCCATCGCAGCTGCGTGCAGCTTGGGATGGGCCCCGGCTGAGGGAGACACTGAGCTCTCCTGAGTTGGCGGACACCGCTGCGTGCGGCGCGTGTCGGGACCACTCCATCCAGCAGAAGATTCCGGCAGCATGGCAGCGGTGAGTATCAAAAATGGTCGGACACCGCTGCGTGCGGCGTGTGTCGGGACCACTCCATCATAGAAGATTCCGACCGGACACCGCTGCGTGCGGCGCGTGTCGGGGCCACTCCATCAAAAGGACGGTGAGTACAATCTCCCCCCCTCCAGACTGATGTGTGATTTTACACTTAAATGTGATGGTTTTTTACTGTGTTGTGTCCTGCATGATTTACAAACTGCAGTGAGTACAGACATTGGCCCTCATTCCGAGTTGATCGCTCGTTATTTTTCATCGCATCGCAGTGAAATTTCGCTTAGTGCGCATGCGCAATAGTCGCACTGCGACTGCGCCAAGTAACTTTGCTATGAAGATAGGATTTTTACTCATGGCTTTTTCTTCGCTCCGGCGATCGTAGTGTGATTGACAGGAAATGGGTGTTACTGGGCGGAAACACGGCGTTTTAGGGGCGTGTGGATGAAAACGCTACCGTTTCCGGAAAAAACGCAGGAGTGGCCGGAGAAACGGGGGAGTGTCTGAGCGAACGCTGGGTGTGTTTCTGACGTCAATCCAGGAACGACAAGCACTGAACTGATCGCACAGGCAGAGTAAGTGTGGAGCTACTCTAAAACTGCTAAGTAGTTTGTGATCGCAATAATGCGAATACATCGGTCGCAATTTTAGGATGCTAAGATACACTCCCAGTAGGCGTAGGCTTAGCGTGTGTAACTCTGCTAAATTCGCCTTGCGACCGATCAACTCGGAATGAGGGCCATGGAGCAGTTAGTCCCTCGCTCTGTGATAGAGAGAGACCTAATGTATATTACTGGAAGTGCAATCCATTTATTTTCATCTGTGTATTGCTCAATATAAATCCATGTCTTTGTCCGTATCAAAAAGTGTAATCTTGGCGCCATTATGGGGGGGGCGGAGCTTCAGCCCGCTCTGTAAGCGGGCTCAGCGCTCTTCAATCCCCGGCTGCAGCAGAAGGCAGCCGGGTGATACATTACACTACCCGACCGCAGCCGGGTAAGACATAGCTGATTTTTAGATTTAAAAGTGGCGCCGGAGCAGAGGGGCGGAGCTAAGTCCCGCTCCGTCCGGCGGGCTCAGACTTAGCTGCATACAGACGGCCGGGGGGGTTACACACCGCTCCCCGGCCGCAGCATATATTACAATGTACGGGCGCTCCCCGGCAGCAGCAAACAGGCGGCCGGGGGTTACATTTACTCCGACCGCAGCAAGGCGGCCGGGTGATACATTTGCGCGCCGAGGCAGGGGGGGCGGAGCTAACTCCCGCTCTGTACGGCGGGCTCTCTCCGCTCCCCGCGCCGATGCAGCACGCCGCTCCAGTGTGTGTGGGGTCTCACACTGAAGGCTCATTCCTCTCCTGGCTGTGCAGGGAGGATTTCTTTGCAGGTAGGAGGGGTGAGTAAAGGCTTATAACCACTTTACTCAGCGGGCTCCCAGGTCTCACTGTCGCTAGGCAACAGACCCTGTCTCTGGGGTTTTTAGCTTTTCCATACTTCATGCTGCTGAAATATAGATACATTCCTCCTGCAGTAGAGTCCTCTGCCCGGCATTTCCTACATGCACCTGCTCTATGATAGTAGCTGGGACTCAGCTCATTAATAATTTAAAAATATACTGTGCAGTATTTATTTACCTACAAATACACAGTATTTATCTACCCCATTGGGTTCACATAGACAGTATTTATCTACCCGGTGGGTTTCAGTGGTGTGTGTGTGTGTATATATACATATATAGTTATGTTTGTGTATATATATATATATATATATATATATATAGTAGACATGGAGACTGCGGCACTCAGTGTCAAAATAGAAAGTTTTTTTTACTGGAGCATGTTAGGAAGTTACAGAATGCCTTAGCAAGGCCGACGTTTCGGTGCTACAAGCACCGTCTTCAAGGCAGGCATGAACAAGGCTGAAAATGCAAAACTAGCATATATATATATATATATATATTTCAGTGCGTGTGGGTATGTATATAGATATATCCATATAATACCAGAAAACACTTCCGCAATGTTTTCTAAAAACAGAATACCCCACCTTGCCACATAACATTTTCCCCCATCTTTTCTCGCAGTCTGGTCACCATTTTGAAAAGCCAGCGGAACCTCCGAGAAACATCTGGTGCACCTTAATTAGCGGTACACTAAATACGGGGCGGGGTGTTGCCTTCCCTTTATTATTCCTTGGTGTCACTAGTTACTAATGCTATTTATAATTGGGGAATGTGTGTGGCATCAGACAAATGGCGCTGCGGCTCAGTACGCTAGTAGCGGGTATCTGAACAGGGGTTTGAATCCAGACAAAACTTTAAGGAGAGCTCCTATAGCTTGTCCCACAGCGCAGCGCTACTGGTTCAGGTCTCCGCTGCTCCAGAAAGTTTATTTTAATCGTGTCGGTCACTACACATTATAGTGCAGACCTTACGTAGGGCTCTGTTTATTTAACCCACCTTTTCTCCTTTCGTTTGTCTCACCTGGGATAGTCAAAAAATTCCCTCTTAGGTGTGAAGTATGCGGTGGAGCCATCTGCTTAGCCCTCCACGCACCTGCAGGACACTCCTGTTTGAACAGCTCAGATTATGCAGGTAATGTCACTGTTACCCAGAGACCTTGTACGTCATTTCACCTTTCCAAAAGCAACCTTGCTAACATTCCATGCATTACTGATGTCTGTTTTCTGTGGATCTGAACCTGTGTCTCAGAATATCCAGGTGCATTATACAGCAGTTCATCTGATACTGCAGGTAGAGGAGGAGGACACGTCAAGTCCATCAGGGGTCCACGCCGATGACGAAATGACAGCGACTGGTCCAGTTTCGGATAAGCTGGCCAGGCTCCGGTAGACGGCCGGCAGACGCCCGAATACACAATTTCAGGTATCAAACAATGTTTGTTTTCCTATCCTTTCCCCGCAGACGGCAGGAGATGGTATCAGAACCTCTCCAGGGTATACCCCTCGATGTATCGCCGGCCCAACAAGCTGCCGTTTTCCTGAGGCAACCTTGCTCAGGGATCCATCGACATAGGCGGCAGCGCGGTTCTACCGCGTCCGGAGCAGGTAGGTTGGGCGTTCGTACAGGTCAGAATCACGATTCTGCTTTATGTTCTTTGGAGGCCTCCACGTCTGCAGACTCGGACCCTGCATCTTCGCTCGGCTGTCTTAACCCGACGACCTCTGGGGCTGCGACAGTGACAGGTGAACATGAAATCCTACGGGGCAGATGGTTCTGGGGAAGGAACTTTCTGCAGGCTTTCTTGAACCATTGGAGGTAAGTCCACTTTGCTTTCTCCTACTGCTGCCCCAGCTCCAAGACAGACCTTTACTGGTCTTTCCTTAGATTTTTCCGTGCCCTTTCAGGCTTTCGACAGGTGATATCTTCGCCGCCAGGGGTTTTCAGGGTAAAGAGGCTGAAGCAGAGGTTCAACATCCTTGGTCCAGTCTGATTTTATGTCATCCTATATGTGGCATACTGGAATGTTAGGAGACAAGAGATATTGGAAAGTTCCAAAAGCCATTTAATTCTTATCAGTGAGTGGGGGAGTTTTATGGCCCCAACACCAGTTCTAGCAGACCCTGCCACATGTAGGGGTTTAGGACAGGAAGTGCAGGGGGATTTGAGCAAAAGGAACAAAGCACAGGACAGTTCGGTGTGAGCTGAGGACTGAGGATGGAAGGCACAGGCTAAGTGTCCAGGAGAAACGCAGGCTGGGGACTGTGGAACAAGAATGGCACTCCACAGTCCCTGGCATGATGGAAAGAAGAGCAGCGTGTGGGTGTTGCTATGAAGAGAGGGAGAGCCAGCAGCTTCAGTGAGAGATGGAGAGTGCAGTGTGAGAGGCACAGTATGCAGAGTACAGTGGAAGGAACCAGGAACAAAGGACCTTCAGGGGTACCCAAGAAGCAGGACGGGAGGTGTGAGTCTGCGGGATAGGACGAGCTGGGTGAGTGGAAGGAACCACGTTTGGCGGAAGGCCCCCAGTAACGTGTACATGAGATCCCGTTTAGATAGAGCCCCTAGCGAATGGGGGAGAGCACACTAAAATGAATTTCAGTTTGCGAAAGCCGCACTACTGATTCCCAGAGACTGCGCTGGTATGTACTGTACTGTAATGATGTCACATCACTGTAAATGCTGTTATTGCCCGTGAAGCAAATGAAAGGAGATGTAACTTGATGTAACCCATATGAATATTGCGCTGGAGAGGAGAACAAGGAGTTAAATGTTACTGTCGTGATAACCCTGTCTGAACTGTGAATAAACTGCTTGCTTATGTGATGACATGGCCTGGTGTGCAATGCTTTTTTTAAAATCACTGATGGGACGGCCCCTCCCCGGCTATCACATATACACCCATTACACGGACTTTCCTACCACCTGGAGGGTCCCAGGGTAGGCGCAGGTCGATGGGAGAAGGCTTGGGCGGTTACAACCGTCTCAGGAGTCCCTCGGCATGGGTCGGCCGATTTATGATGACAAGAGAGTCATACTGCAGGCTGCGCTCCATAGGTTCTACCCGCAAAGGGTATTGATCCCTGTTTTTCACATATCATTTGAATTAGGACGAAGCCAAGTGGCTTGGACAGGCCTATTCTGGCCTTACAATCCTTTTAGTCTGTGATTGTCAGTTTGAACAAGAAAGGGAGTTTTACGTGTCCCTTGTCTTCAGAGATGCCTGTTTACTGATTTCCGTTGGACAGGTTTTTCTCAGATTCGCATTACAGGATTCTCATTTTCACTGTCAGTCCTTCCCTCTCGGTCTCTCTTCCGCTCCCACAGAGTTTAGGAAGATCACAGAATAACTCTTTTTCAAGGGCAGTGGGTGACGTTGGTTCCCTAATGGGACAATTTACTGCTACTATCCCACTCTGTACATTAGGTGGCTTCTGAATATCCGGAGGATCCAGGAGCTTTTGATTCGACACAGATCCAATTTATGCTCCGCATAGACGTTTCTCAACACGGTCGGTCAGAGGATTTTTCCTTCCTCGGCACCAGATACTCTATTCCTTCAGTCAAGTTGCGACGCAATGTGTGGTCGCCTCCATTCCCCTCTGAGCGGGGGACAACAATCTTCTTTCCAGGTGAGGGAACATTCCCGGGTGAGGGAACATTCCCCGGAGTTTTGTCAGCTGGTCCGCTGTGGGCGGAGATTTCGGATCAACCTCAGGGCGTTCTGACTGACTATTTAACCCTTTATTACTCTCGGACGTGAGCTCTGGTGGCAGTAGCCGAGGGTGCCCTCAGGGCTCAGGGGAGTTTTCTGGTTATTCTATCCTGCCTCCTTTTCTATTTCTACCTCATGTTCGGTAACACAGGAGGGAATTATGTGTGCTAGTCCTTTCGGTGGCGCTGGTTGGGCCACGCAGGACTTGAAGATACAGATACGCCTGTTGTCAGTAGAGGAGCCTTGGCTCCTACCTCGACTGGACTGTCTACTTCAACAGGGTCCTTTTTCTTTGTTCAATCTTACACTGGTTTCGTTTACCCGTGTGACTGTTCACGAGACCTCAGAAGGGAGGAGTTCCCTAGTTCTGTTAGGCCTACTGGGCCCCGATTTCAGAAGTCTGTTACCTCTTCTCGCTTTTGCCGCTTTTAGAGATCTTTATGGGACATAATAAGGACAAAAGGGGTTTTTCCCCCTTCTTCCAGTTACCATTCATCTTTGGTTTCTCTGGGAGATTTTGCTCCGCTGCGCTTCAAACACACTGACCGGAATTTTAGGTCTCTGCCTTTTTCGCTTTTCTTCCAAATGAGATTAGCCTAGCGGCCGTAAGTTCGGCCTCTTTTTCAGGGAGTACTCTATTGGCAACTCCCCTGGCTGTGCTTCGGCCTCAGCGGTCGTTTCTTCCAGAGGGGATGTCCATTTTTCATATAAATCTGACACTAGTGTTTTTTAGTCCTCTCTGAATGTTGTCAGGGCTCGCTGACTCTCTCTACAGAGGTCTCAGGCTGATCGATGAAGTGTTTTTCTTCTTTGTTCTGTACGATGCTCCCGTACTAAATAGCCGGAGTCCCAGCATACGCTGGGCAGTTGGATACATCTGACCATCAGACAGTCTTCTTGGCGGTTACTAGGGAGCCTCCGTTTCCATTTCAGCGCACTTTACGCGCATTGTAAGACCTTCGTGGGCAGCTGCCCGCGGGGTCTCCATGAATATTTTGTCGGGCGGCTACTTGGTCAAACCGACATTCGTTTTGTCAAATTCTACAAGTTTGACACTTTTACGGCCTCTGCATCACTGTTTGGCCGAGCAGTTTTTACAGGACTCTCAGCGCTTTCCCACCCGTTTTTGGGAGCTCTGGGACGTCCCCATTGTAACTACACTCCAGTGGCCTCTAGTGGATGAAGGAGAAAAAATAAGATTTTACTTACCGATAAATCTATTTCTCGTAGTCCGTAGTGGATGCTGGGGACTCCGTCAGGACCATGGGGATTAGCGGCTCCGCAGGAGACAGGGCACAAAAATAAAGCTTTAGGATCAGGTGGTGTGCACTGGCTCCTCCCCCTATGACCCTCCTCCAAGCCTCAGTTAGGATACTGTGCCCGGACGAGCGTACACAATAAGGAAGGATTTTGAATCCCGGGTAAGACTCATACCAGCCACACCAATCACACCGTACAACTTGTGATCTGAACCCAGTTAACAGTATGACAAACGTAGGAGCCTCTGAACAGACGGCTCACAACAATAACAACCCGATTTTTTTGTAACAATAACTATGTACAAGTATTGCAGACAATCCGCACTTGGGATGGGCGCCCAGCATCCACTACGGACTACGAGAAATAGATTTATCGGTAAGTAAAATCTTATTTTCTCTGACGTCCTAGTGGATGCTGGGGACTCCGTCAGGACCATGGGGATTATACCAAAGCTCCCAAACGGGCGGGAGAGTGCGGATGACTCTGCAGCACCGAATGAGAGAACTCCAGGTCCTCTTTAGCCAGGGTATCAAATTTGTAGAATTTTACAAACGTGTTCTCCCCCGACCACGTAGCTGCTCGGCAGAGTTGTAATGCCGAGACCCCTCGGGCAGCCGCCCAGGATGAGCCCACCTTCCTTGAGGAATGGGCCTTGACAGATTTAGACTGTGGCAGGCCTGCCACAGAATGTGCAAGTTGAATTGTGCTACAAATCCAACGAGCAATCGTCTGCTTAGAAGCAGGAGCACCCAGCTTGTTGGGTGCATACAGTATAAACAGCGAGTCAGATTTTCTGACTCCAGCCGTCCTTGAAATATATATATTTTCAATGCCCTGACAACGTCCAGCAACTTGGAATCCTCCAAATCGCTAGTAGCCGCAGGCACCACAATAGGCTGGTTCAGGTGAAACGCTGACACCACCTTAGGCAGAAACTGAGGACGCGTCCGCAGTTCTGCCCTGTCCGAATGGAAAATCAGATATGGGCTTCTATACGATAAAGCCGCCAATTCTGACACTCTCCTGGCTGAAGCCAGGGCCAGTAACATGGCTACTTTCCATGTAAGATATTTCAAATCCACCGATTTGAGTGGCTCAAACCAATGGGATTTGAGAAAATCCAAAACTACATTAAGGTCCCACGGAGCCACTGGGGGCACAACCGGGGGCTGTATATGTAGTACTCCTTTTACAAAAGTCTGGACTTCAGGAACTGAAGCCAATTCTTTCTGGAAGAAAATCGACAGGGCCGAAATTTGAACCTTAATGGACCCCAATTTGAGGCCCATAGACAATCCTGTTTGCAGGAAATGTAGGAATCGACCCAATTGAAATTCCTCCGTGGGGGCCTTCCTGGCCTCACACCACGCAACATATTTTCTCCAAATGCGGTGATAATGTTGTGCAGTCACCTCCTTCCTGGCTTTGACCAGTGTAGGAATGACCTCTTCCGGAATGCCTTTTTCCCTTAGAATTCGGCGTTCAACCGCCATGCCGTCAAACGCAGCCGCGGTAAGTCTTGGAATAGACACGGTCCCTGCTGAAGCAGGTCCCGTCTTAGAGGTAGAGGCCACGGATCTTCCGTGAGCATCTCCTGAAGTTCCGGGTACCAAGTTCTTCTTGGCCAATCCGGAGCCACGAGTATCGTTCTTACTCCCCTTTGCCGTATAATTCTCAGTACTTTTGGTATGAGAGGCAGAGGAGGAACACATACACTGACTGGAACACCCACGGTGTTACCAGAGCGTCCACAGCTATTGCCTGAGGGTCTCTTGACCTGGCGCAATACCTGTCCAGTTTTTTGTTGAGGCGAGACGCCATCATATCCACCTTTGGTTTTTCCCAACGGTTCACAATCATGTGGAAGACTTCTGGATGAAGTCCCCACTCTCCCGGGTGTAGATCGTGTCTGCTGAGGAAGTCTGCTTCCCAGTTGTCCACTCCCGGAATGAATACTGCTGACAGTGCTATCACATGATCTTCCGCCCAGCGAAGAATCCTTGCAGCTTCTGCCATTGCTCTCCTGCTTCTTGTGCCGCCCTGTCTGTTTACGTGGGCGACTGCCGTGATGTTGTCCGACTGGATCAACACCGGCTGACCCTGAAGCAGGGGTTTTGCCAGGCTTAGAGCATTGTAAATCGCTCTTAGCTCCAGTATATTTATGTGAAGAGACATCTCCAGGCTTGACCATACTCCCTGGAAGTTTCTTCCCTGTGTGACCGCTCCCCAGCCTCTCAGACTGGCATCCGTGGTCACCAGGACCCAGTCCTGTATGCCGAATCTGCGGCCCTCTAACAGATGAGCACTCTGCAACCACCACAGAAGAGACATCCTTGTCCGTGGCGATAAGGTTATCCGCTGATGCATCTGCAGATGCGATCCGGACCATTTGTCCAGCAGATCCCACTGAAAAGTTCTTGCGTGAAATCTGCCGAATGGAATCGCTTCGTAAGAAGCCACCATTTTTCCCAGGACCCTTGTGCAATGATGCACTGACACTTTTCCTGGTTTTAGGAGGTTCCTGACTAGCTCGGATAACTCCCTGGCTTTCTTCTCCGGGAGAAACACCTTTTTCTGGACTGTGTCCAGAATCATCCCTAGGAACAGCAGACGTGTCGTCGGAAACAGCTGCGGTTTTGGAATATTTAGAATCCACCCGTGCTGTCGTAGAACTACTTGAGATAGTGCTACTCCGACCTCCAACTGTTCTCTGGACCTTGCCCTTATCAGGAGATCGTCCATTTTCTTTGAAGAAGAATCATCATTTCGGCCATTACCTTGGTAAGGACCTGGGGTGCCGTGGACAATCCAACCGGCAGCGTCTGAAACTGATAGTGACAGTTCTGTACCACGAACCTGAGGTACCCTTGGTGAGAAGGGCAAATTGGGACATGGAGGTAAGCATCTGTCCCGGGACACCATATAGTCCCCTTTTTCCTGGTTCGCTATCACTGCTCTGAGTGACTCCATCTTGATTTGAATCTTTTTATGTAAGTGTTCAAATATTTCAGATTTAGAATAGGTCTCACCGAGCCGTCTGGCTTCAGTACCACAATATAGTGTGGAATAATACCCCTTTCCTTGTTGTAGGAGGGGTACTTTGATTATCACCTGCTGGGAATACAGCTTGTGAATTGTTTCCACTACTGCCTCCCTGTCGGAGGGAGACGTTGGTAAAGCAGACTTCAGGAACCTGCGAGGGGGAGACGTCTCGAACTTCCAATCTGTACCCCTGGGATACTACTTGTAGGATCCAGGGGTCCACTTGCGAGTGAGCCCACTGCGTGCTGAAACTCTTGAGACGACCCCCCACCGCACCTGAGTCCGCTTGTACGGCCCCAGCGTCATGCTGAGGACTTGGCAGAAGCGGTGGAGGGCTTCTGTTCCTGGGAATGGGCTGCCTGCTGCAGTCTTCTTCCCTTTCCTCTATCCCATGGCAGATATGACTGGCCTTTTGACCGCTTGCCCTTATGGGGACGAAAGGACTGAGGCTGAAAAGACGTTGTCTTTTTCTCCTTTATACGGCAATACTTCCATGTGCCGTTTGGAATCTGCATCACCTGACCACTGTCGTGTCCATAAACAACTTCTGGCAGATATGGACATCGCACTTACTCTTGATGCCAGAGTGCAAATATCCCTCTGTGCATCTCGCATATATAGAAATGCATCCTTTAAATGCTCTATAGTCAATAAAATACTGTCCCTGTCAAGGGTATCAATATTTCTCTATCGTCCTAAGTGGATGCTGGGGTTCCTGAAAGGACCATGGGGAATAGCGGCTCCGCAGGAGACAGGGCACAAAAAAGTAAAGCTTTACTAGGTCAGGTGGTGTGCACTGGCTCCTCCCCCTATGACCCTCCTCCAGACTCCAGTTAGATTTTGTGCCCGAACGAGAAGGGTGCAATCTAGGTGGCTCTCCTAAAGAGCTGCTTAGAGAAAGTTTAGTTTAGGTTTTTTTCTTTACAGTGAGTCCTGCTGGCAACAGGATCACTGCAACGTGGGACTTAGGGGGAAAGTAGTAAACTCACCTGCATGCAGAGTGGATTTGCTGCTTGGCTACTGGACACCATTAGCTCCAGAGGGATCGAACACAGGCCCAGCCGTGGAGTCCGGTCCCGGAGCCGCGCCGCCGACCCCCTTGCAGATGCTGAAGCGTGAAGAGGTCCGGAAACCGGCGGCTGAAGACTCCTCAGTCTTCATAAGGTAGCGCACAGCACTGCAGCTGTGCGCCATTTTCCTCTCAGCACACTTCACTGGGCAGTCACTGAGGGTGCAGAGCGCTGGGGGGGGGCGCTCTGAGAGGCAAATATAAACCTTATACAAGGCTAAAAATACCTCACATATAGCCCATAGGGGCTATATGGAGATATTTAACCCCTGCCTGACTGGAAAAATAGCGGGAGAAGAACCCGCCGAAAAAGGGGCGGGGCCTATCTCCTCAGCACACGGCGCCATTTTCTGTCACAGCTTCGCTGGTCAGAACGGCTCCCAGGTCTCTCCCCTGCACTGCACTACAGAAACAGGGTAAAACAGAGAGGGGGGGCACATTAATGGCTATATATATATATATTAAAGCAGCTATAAGGGAGCACTTAATATAAGGATATCCCTTGTATATATAGCGCTTTGTGGTGTGTGCTGGCAGACTCTCCCTCTGTCTCCCCAAAAGGGCTAGTGGGTCCTGTCTTCATTAGAGCATTCCCTGTGAGTTTGCGGTGTGTGTCGGTACGTGGTGTCGACATGTATGAGGACGATATTGGTGTGGAGGCGGAGCAATTGCCAAATATGCAGATGTCACCCCCCAGGGGGTCGACACCAGAATGGATGCCTTTATTTGTGGAATTACGTGATGGTTTATCTTCCCTTAAACAGTCAGTTGAGGACATGAGGCGGCCGGACAATCAATTAATGCCTGTCCAGGCGCCTCAAACACCGTCAGGGGCTGTAAAACGCCCTTTGCCTCAGTCGGTCGACACAGACCCAGACACGGGCACTGATTCCAGTGACGACGGTAGAAATTCAAACGTATTTTCCAGTAGGGCCACACGTTATATGATTTTGGCAATGAAGGAGACGTTACATTTAGCTGATACTACAGATACCGTAAAACAGGGTATTATGTATGGTGTGAAAAAACTACAAACAGTTTTTCCTGAATCAGAAGAATTAAATGACGTGTGTGATGAAGCGTGGGTTGCTCCTGATAAAAAGTTGATAATTTCAAAAAAGTTATTGGCATTATACCCTTTCCCGCCAGAGGTTAGGGCGCGCTGGGAAACACCCCCTAAGGTGGACAAGGCGCTCACACGCTTATCCAAACAAGTGGCGTTACCCTCTCCTGAGACGGCCGCACTTAAGGATCCATCAGATAGAAAGATGGAAGTTATTCAAAAGAATATATACACACATGCAGGTGTTATACTACGACCAGCTATAGCAACTGCCTGGATGTGCAGTGCTGGAGTAGTTTGGTCAGAATCCCTGATTGAAAATATTGATACCCTAGATAGGGACAATGTTTTACTGTCGTTAGAACAAATAAAGGATGCATTTATCTATATGCGTGATGCACAGAGGGATATTTGCACACTGGCATCTCGGGTGAGTGCTATGTCCATTTCAGCCAGAAGAGCCTTATGGACACGACAGTGGACAGGCGATGCGGATTCAAAACGTCACATGGAGGTTTTGCCGTATAAAGGGGAGGAGTTATTTGGAGTTGGTCTATCAGACTTGGTGGCCACGGCTACTGCCGGGAAATCCACTTTTTTACCTCAAGTCACTCCCCAACAGAGAAAGGCACCGACCTTTCAACCGCAGCCTTTTCGCTCCTACAAAAATAAGAGAGCAAAGGGCTTGTCGTACCTGCCACGAGGCAGAGGAAGAGGGAAGAGACACCAACAGGCAGCTCCTTCCCAGGAACAGAAGCCCTCCCCGGCTCCTGCAAAAACCTCAGCATGACGCTGGGGCCTCTCAAGCGGACTCGGGGACAGTGGGGGGCCGTCTCAAAAATTACAGCGCGCAGTGGGCTCACTCGCAGGTAGACCCCTGGATCCTGCAGATAATATCTCAGGGGTACAGGTTGGAATTAGAGACGGATCCTCCTCATCGTTTCCTGAAGTCTGCCTTACCAACCGTCTCTTCCGAAAGGGAGAGGGTGTTGGAAGCCATTCACAAGCTGTACGCTCAGCAGGTGATAGTCAAAGTACCCCTATTACAACAAGGAAAGGGGTATTATTCCACTCTATTTGTGGTACCGAAGCCGGATGGCTCGGTAAGGCCTATTCTAAATCTGAAGTCCTTGAACCTCTACATAAAAAAGTTCAAGTTCAAGATGGAGTCACTCAGAGCAGTGATAGCGAACCTGGAAGAAGGGGACTTTATGGTATCCTTGGACATCAAGGATGCGTATCTACACGTTCCGATTTACCCCGCACACCAGGGGTACCTCAGGTTCATTGTTCAAAACTGTCACTATCAGTTTCAGACGCTGCCGTTCGGATTGTCCACGGCGCCTCGGGTCTTTACCAAGGTAATGGCCGAGATGATGATTCTTCTTCGAAGAAAAGGCGTATTAGTTATCCCATACTTGGACGATCTCCTAATAAGGGCAAGGTCCAGAGAACAGCTGGAGACAGCTTTAGCACTATCTCAAGAGGTGCTAAGACAACACGGGTGGATTCTGAATATTCCAAAATCCCATTTAATCCCGACAACTCGTCTGCTGTTCCTAGGAATGATTCTGGACACGGTTCAGAAAAAGGTTTTCCTTCCAGAGGAAAAAGCCAAGGAGTTATCCGATCTGGTCAGGAACCTCCTAAAACCAGGAAAAGTGTCAGTACATCAATGCACAAGAGTCCTGGGAAAAATGGTGGCTTCTTACGAAGCAATTCCATTCGGCAGATTCCATGCAAGAATATTCCAAAGGGATCTGTTGGACAAATGGTCAGGGTCGCATCTGCAGATGCACCTGCGAATAACCCTGTCACCAAAGACAAGGGTGTCACTTCTGTGGTGGTTGCAGAAGGCTCACCTATTAGAAGGCCGCAGATTCGGCATTCAGGATTGGATCCTGGTGACCACGGACGCCAGCCTGAGAGGCTGGGGAGCAGTCACACAAGGAAGAAACTTCCAGGGAGTATGGACGAGTCTGGAAAAGTCTCTTCACATAAACATTCTGGAACTAAGAGCAATCTACAATGCTCTAAGCCAGGCGGAACTTCTCCTGCAAGGAAAGCCGGTGTTGATTCAGTCGGACAACATCACGGCGGTCGCCCATGTAAACAGGCAGGGCGGCACAAGAAGCAGGAGTGCAATGGCAGAAGCTGCCAAGATTCTTCGCTGGGCGGAGAATCACGTGATAGCACTGTCAGCAGTGTTCATCCCGGGCGTGGACAACTGGGAAGCAGACTTCCTCAGCAGACACGATCTTCATCCGGGAGAGTGGGGTCTACATCCAGAAGTCTTCAACATGTTAATAGACCGTTGGGAAAGACCAATTGTAGACATGATGGCGTCTCGCCTCAACAAGAAACTGGACAAATATTGCGCCAGGTCAAGAGATCCACAGGCAATAGCTGTGGACGCACTGGTAACTCCTTGGGTGTACCAGTCAGTGTATGTGTTTCCTCCTCTGCCGCTCATACCAAAGGTATTGAAGATCATACGGCAAAGAAGAGTAAGAACAATACTAGTGGTTCCGGATTGGCCGAGAAGGACTTGGTATCCGGAACTTCAAGAGATGCTCACGGACGAACCGTGGCCTCTACCTCTGAGAAGGGACCTGCTACAGCAGGGTCCCTGTCTTTTTCAAGACTTACCGCGGCTGCGTTTGACGGCATGGCGGTTGAACGCCAGATCCTAAAAGGGAAAGGCATTCCAGAAGAAGTCATTCCTACCTTGATTAAGGCACGGAAGGAAGTCACCGTGAAACATTATCACCGCATTTGGCGAAAATATGTAGCGTGGTGCGAGGATCGGAGGGTTCCGACGGAGGAATTCCAACTGGGTCGTTTCCTACATTTCCTGCAATCAGGATTATCTATGGGTCTCAAATTGGGATCCATTAAGGTTCAAATTTCGGCCCTGTCAATATTCTTCCAAAAAGAATTGGCCTCTGTCCCTGAGGTCCAGACTTTTGTCAAGGGAGTACTGCATATACAGCCTCCTGTGGTGCCTCCGGTGGCACCGTGGGATCTAAATGTAGTTTTAGATTTCCTCAAATCCCATTGGTTTGAACCATTGAAAAAGGTGGATTTGAAATATCTCACATTGAAAGTGACTATGTTACTAGCCCTGGCCTCTGCCAGGAGAGTATCTGAATTGGCGGCTTTATCTTATAAAAGTCCTTATCTAATCTTCCATTCGGATAGGGCAGAACTGCGGACTCGTCCGCATTTTCTCCCTAAAGTGGTATCAGCATTTCATCTGAACCAACCTATTGTGGTGCCTGCGGCCACTAGCGACTTGGAGGACTCCAAGTTGTTGGACGTTGTCAGAGCCTTAAAAATATACATTGCAAGGACGGCTGGAGTCAGAAAATCTGACTCGCTGTTTATATTGTATGCACCCAACAAGTTGGGCGCACCTGCTTCTAAGCAGTCGATTGCTCGTTGGATTTGTAACACAATTCAACTTGCACATTCTGTGGCAGGCCTGCCACAGCCTAAAACTGTAAAAGCCCACTCCACAAGGAAGGTGGGCTCATCTTGGGCGGCTGCCCGAGGGGTCTCGGCATTACAACTCTGCCGAGCAGCTACGTGGTCGGGGGAGAACACGTTTGTAAAATTTTACAAATTTGATACCCTGGCAAAGGAGGACCTGGAGTTCTCTCATTCGGTGCTGCAGAGTCATCCGCACTCTCCCGCCCGTTTGGGAGCTTTGGTATAATCCCCATGGTCCTTTCAGGAACCCCAGCATCCACTTAGGACGATAGAGAAAATAAGAATTTACTTACCGATAATTCTATTTCTCGGAGTCCGTAGTGGATGCTGGGCGCCCATCCCAAGTGCGGATTATCTGCAATACTTGTACATAGTTATTGTTAACTAATTCGGGTTATTGTTAAGGAGCCATCTTTAAGAGGCCCTTTCTGTTGTCATACTGTTAACTGGGTTTAGATCACAAGTTGTACGGTGTGATTGGTGTGGCTGGTATGAGTCTTACCCGGGATTCAAAATGCCTCCCTTATTGTGTATGCTCGTCCGGGCACAGTACCTAACTGGAGTCTGGAGGAGGGTCATAGGGGGAGGAGCCAGTGCACACCACCTGACCTAGTAAAGCTTTACTTTTTTGTGCCCTGTCTCCTGCGGAGCCGCTATTCCCCATGGTCCTTTCAGGAACCCCAGCATCCACTACGGACTCCGAGAAATAGAATTATCGGTAAGTAAATTCTTATTTTTCAGTCAGGGAATCCGACCAAGCCACCCCAGCGCTGCACATCCAGGCTGAGGCGATCGCTGGTCGCAGTATAACACCAGTATGTGTGTATATACTTTTTAGGATATTTTCCAGCCTCCTATCAGCTGGCTCCTTGAGGGCGGCCCTATCTGGAGACGGTACCGCCACTTGTTTTGATAAGCGTGTGAGCGCCTTATCCACCCTAAGGGGTGTTTCCCAACGCGCCCTAACTTCTGGCGGGAAAGGGTATACCGCCAATAATTTTCTATCGGGGGAAACCCACGCATCATCACACACTTCATTTAATTTATCTGATTCAGGAAAAACTACAGGTAGTTTTTTCACACTCCACAAAATACCCTTTTTTGTGGTACTTGTAGTATCAGAAATATGTAACACCTCCTTCATTGCCCTTAACAAGTAACGTGTGGCCCTAAAAGAAAAATACGTTTGTTTCTTCACCGTCGACACTGGAGTCAGTGTCCGTGTCTGTGTCTGTGTCGACCGACTGAGGTCAAAAGACGTTTTAACGCCCCTGACGGTGTTTGAGACGCCTGGACAGGTACTAATTGGTTTGCCGGCCGTCTCATGTCGTCAACCGACCTTGCAGCGTGTTGACATTATCACGTAATTCCTTAAATAAGCCATCCATTCCGGTGTCGACTCCCTAGAGAGTGACATCACCATTACAGGCAATTGCTCCGCCTCCTCACCAACATCGTCCTCATACATGTCGACACACACGTACCGACACACAGCACACACACAGGGAATGCTCTGATAGAGGACAGGACCCCACTAGCCCTTTAGAGAGACAGAGGGAGAGTTTGCCAGCACACACCAAAACGCTATAATTATACAGGGACAACCTTTATTTCTCTATCGTCCTAAGTGGATGCTGGGGTTCCTGAAAGGACCATGGGGAATAGCGGCTCCGCAGGAGACAGGGCACAAAAAAGTAAAGCTTTACTAGGTCAGGTGGTGTGCACTGGCTCCTCCCCCTATGACCCTCCTCCAGACTCCAGTTAGATTTTGTGCCCGAACGAGAAGGGTGCAATCTAGGTGGCTCTCCTAAAGAGCTGCTTAGAGAAAGTTTAGTTTAGGTTTTTTTCTTTACAGTGAGTCCTGCTGGCAACAGGATCACTGCAACGTGGGACTTAGGGGGAAAGTAGTAAACTCACCTGCATGCAGAGTGGATTTGCTGCTTGGCTACTGGACACCATTAGCTCCAGAGGGATCGAACACAGGCCCAGCCGTGGAGTCCGGTCCCGGAGCCGCGCCGCCGACCCCCTTGCAGATGCTGAAGCGTGAAGAGGTCCGGAAACCGGCGGCTGAAGACTCCTCAGTCTTCATAAGGTAGCGCACAGCACTGCAGCTGTGCGCCATTTTCCTCTCAGCACACTTCACTGGGCAGTCACTGAGGGTGCAGAGCGCTGGGGGGGGGCGCTCTGAGAGGCAAATATAAACCTTATACAAGGCTAAAAATACCTCACATATAGCCCATAGGGGCTATATGGAGATATTTAACCCCTGCCTGACTGGAAAAATAGCGGGAGAAGAACCCGCCGAAAAAGGGGCGGGGCCTATCTCCTCAGCACACGGCGCCATTTTCTGTCACAGCTCCGCTGGTCAGAACGGCTCCCAGGTCTCTCCCCTGCACTGCACTACAGAAACAGGGTAAAACAGAGAGGGGGGGCACATTAATGGCTATATATATATATATTAAAGCAGCTATAAGGGAGCACTTAATATAAGGATATCCCTTGTATATATAGCGCTTTGTGGTGTGTGCTGGCAGACTCTCCCTCTGTCTCCCCAAAAGGGCTAGTGGGTCCTGTCTTCATTAGAGCATTCCCTGTGAGTTTGCGGTGTGTGTCGGTACGTGGTGTCGACATGTATGAGGACGATATTGGTGTGGAGGCGGAGCAATTGCCAAATATGCAGATGTCACCCCCCAGGGGGTCGACACCAGAATGGATGCCTTTATTTGTGGAATTACGTGATGGTTTATCTTCCCTTAAACAGTCAGTTGAGGACATGAGGCGGCCGGACAATCAATTAATGCCTGTCCAGGCGCCTCAAACACCGTCAGGGGCTGTAAAACGCCCTTTGCCTCAGTCGGTCGACACAGACCCAGACACGGGCACTGATTCCAGGGACGACGGTAGAAATTCAAACGTATTTTCCAGTAGGGCCACACGTTATATGATTTTGGCAATGAAGGAGACGTTACATTTAGCTGATACTACAGATACCGTAAAACAGGGTATTATGTATGGTGTGAAAAAACTACAAACAGTTTTTCCTGAATCAGAAGAATTAAATGACGTGTGTGATGAAGCGTGGGTTGCTCCTGATAAAAAGTTGATAATTTCAAAAAAGTTATTGGCATTATACCCTTTCCCGCCAGAGGTTAGGGCGCGCTGGGAAACACCCCCTAAGGTGGACAAGGCGCTCACACGCTTATCCAAACAAGTGGCGTTACCCTCTCCTGAGACGGCCGCACTTAAGGATCCATCAGATAGAAAGATGGAAGTTATTCAAAAGAATATATACACACATGCAGGTGTTATACTACGACCAGCTATAGCAACTGCCTGGATGTGCAGTGCTGGAGTAGTTTGGTCAGAATCCCTGATTGAAAATATTGATACCCTAGATAGGGACAATGTTTTACTGTCGTTAGAACAAATAAAGGATGCATTTATCTATATGCGTGATGCACAGAGGGATATTTGCACACTGGCATCTCGGATGAGTGCTATGTCCATTTCAGCCAGAAGAGCCTTATGGACACGACAGTGGACAGGCGATGCGGATTCAAAACGTCACATGGAGGTTTTGCCGTATAAAGGGGAGGAGTTATTTGGAGTTGGTCTATCAGACTTGGTGGCCACGGCTACTGCCGGGAAATCCACTTTTTTACCTCAAGTCACTCCCCAACAGAGAAAGGCACCGACCTTTCAACCGCAGCCTTTTCGCTCCTACAAAAATAAGAGAGCAAAGGGCTTGTCGTATCTGCCACGAGGCAGAGGAAGAGGGAAGAGACACCAACAGGCAGCTCCTTCCCAGGAACAGAAGCCCTCCCCGGCTCCTGCAAAAACCTCAGCATGACGCTGGGGCCTCTCAAGCGGACTCGGGGACAGTGGGGGGCCGTCTCAAAAATTACAGCGCGCAGTGGGCTCACTCGCAGGTAGACCCCTGGATCCTGCAGATAATATCTCAGGGGTACAGGTTGGAATTAGAGACGGATCCTCCTCATCGTTTCCTGAAGTCTGCCTTACCAACCGTCTCTTCCGAAAGGGAGAGGGTGTTGGAAGCCATTCACAAGCTGTACGCTCAGCAGGTGATAGTCAAAGTACCCCTATTACAACAAGGAAAGGGGTATTATTCCACTCTATTTGTGGTACCGAAGCCGGATGGCTCGGTAAGGCCTATTCTAAATCTGAAGTCCTTGAACCTCTACATAAAAAAGTTCAAGTTCAAGATGGAGTCACTCAGAGCAGTGATAGCGAACCTGGAAGAAGGGGACTTTATGGTATCCTTGGACATCAAGGATGCGTATCTACACGTTCCGATTTACCCCGCACACCAGGGGTACCTCAGGTTCATTGTTCAAAACTGTCACTATCAGTTTCAGACGCTGCCGTTCGGATTGTCCACGGCGCCTCGGGTCTTTACCAAGGTAATGGCCGAGATGATGATTCTTCTTCGAAGAAAAGGCGTATTAGTTATCCCATACTTGGACGATCTCCTAATAAGGGCAAGGTCCAGAGAACAGCTGGAGACAGCTTTAGCACTATCTCAAGAGGTGCTAAGACAACACGGGTGGATTCTGAATATTCCAAAATCCCATTTAATCCCGACAACTCGTCTGCTGTTCCTAGGAATGATTCTGGACACGGTTCAGAAAAAGGTTTTCCTTCCAGAGGAAAAAGCCAAGGAGTTATCCGATCTGGTCAGGAACCTCCTAAAACCAGGAAAAGTGTCAGTACATCAATGCACAAGAGTCCTGGGAAAAATGGTGGCTTCTTACGAAGCAATTCCATTCGGCAGATTCCATGCAAGAATATTCCAAAGGGATCTGTTGGACAAATGGTCAGGGTCGCATCTGCAGATGCACCTGCGAATAACCCTGTCACCAAAGACAAGGGTGTCACTTCTGTGGTGGTTGCAGAAGGCTCACCTATTAGAAGGCCGCAGATTCGGCATTCAGGATTGGATCCTGGTGACCACGGACGCCAGCCTGAGAGGCTGGGGAGCAGTCACACAAGGAAGAAACTTCCAGGGAGTATGGACGAGTCTGGAAAAGTCTCTTCACATAAACATTCTGGAACTAAGAGCAATCTACAATGCTCTAAGCCAGGCGGAACTTCTCCTGCAAGGAAAGCCGGTGTTGATTCAGTCGGACAACATCACGGCGGTCGCCCATGTAAACAGGCAGGGCGGCACAAGAAGCAGGAGTGCAATGGCAGAAGCTGCCAAGATTCTTCGCTGGGCGGAGAATCACGTGATAGCACTGTCAGCAGTGTTCATCCCGGGCGTGGACAACTGGGAAGCAGACTTCCTCAGCAGACACGATCTTCATCCGGGAGAGTGGGGTCTACATCCAGAAGTCTTCAACATGTTAATAGACCGTTGGGAAAGACCAATTGTAGACATGATGGCGTTTCGCCTCAACAAGAAACTGGACAAATATTGCGCCAGGTCAAGAGATCCACAGGCAATAGCTGTGGACGCACTGGTAACTCCTTGGGTGTACCAGTCAGTGTATGTGTTTCCTCCTCTGCCGCTCATACCAAAGGTATTGAAGATCATACGGCAAAGAAGAGTAAGAACAATACTAGTGGTTCCGGATTGGCCGAGAAGGACTTGGTATCCGGAACTTCAAGAGATGCTCACGGACGAACCGTGGCCTCTACCTCTGAGAAGGGACCTGCTACAGCAGGGTCCCTGTCTTTTTCAAGACTTACCGCGGCTGCGT
Source organism: Pseudophryne corroboree (assembly GCF_028390025.1). Classification (NCBI taxonomy): domain Eukaryota; kingdom Metazoa; phylum Chordata; class Amphibia; order Anura; family Myobatrachidae; genus Pseudophryne; species Pseudophryne corroboree. The sequence goes on along the minus strand of NC_086455.1, from coordinate 2,713,012 downwards.
TTGACGGCATGGCGGTTGAACGCCAGATCCTAAAAGGGAAAGGCATTCCAGAAGAAGTCATTCCTACCTTGATTAAGGCACGGAAGGAAGTCACCGTGAAACATTATCACCGCATTTGGCGAAAATATGTAGCGTGGTGCGAGGATCGGAGGGTTCCGACGGAGGAATTCCAACTGGGTCGTTTCCTACATTTCCTGCAATCAGGATTATCTATGGGTCTCAAATTGGGATCCATTAAGATTCAAATTTCGGCCCTGTCAATATTCTTCCAAAAAGAATTGGCCTCTGTCCCTGAGGTCCAGACTTTTGTCAAGGGAGTACTGCATATACAGCCTCCTGTGGTGCCTCCGGTGGCACCGTGGGATCTAAATGTAGTTTTAGATTTCCTCAAATCCCATTGGTTTGAACCATTGAAAAAGGTGGATTTGAAATATCTCACATTGAAAGTGACTATGTTACTAGCCCTGGCCTCTGCCAGGAGAGTATCTGAATTGGCGGCTTTATCTTATAAAAGTCCTTATCTAATCTTCCATTCGGATAGGGCAGAACTGCGGACTCGTCCGCATTTTCTCCCTAAAGTGGTATCAGCATTTCATCTGAACCAACCTATTGTGGTGCCTGCGGCCACTAGCGACTTGGAGGACTCCAAGTTGTTGGACGTTGTCAGAGCCTTAAAAATATACATTGCAAGGACGGCTGGAGTCAGAAAATCTGACTCGCTGTTTATATTGTATGCACCCAACAAGTTGGGCGCACCTGCTTCTAAGCAGTCGATTGCTCGTTGGATTTGTAACACAATTCAACTTGCACATTCTGTGGCAGGCCTGCCACAGCCTAAAACTGTAAAAGCCCACTCCACAAGGAAGGTGGGCTCATCTTGGGCGGCTGCCCGAGGGGTCTCGGCATTACAACTCTGCCGAGCAGCTACGTGGTCGGGGGAGAACACGTTTGTAAAATTTTACAAATTTGATACCCTGGCAAAGGAGGACCTGGAGTTCTCTCATTCGGTGCTGCAGAGTCATCCGCACTCTCCCGCCCGTTTGGGAGCTTTGGTATAATCCCCATGGTCCTTTCAGGAACCCCAGCATCCACTTAGGACGATAGAGAAAATAAGAATTTACTTACCGATAATTCTATTTCTCGGAGTCCGTAGTGGATGCTGGGCGCCCATCCCAAGTGCGGATTATCTGCAATACTTGTACATAGTTATTGTTAACTAATTCGGGTTATTGTTAAGGAGCCATCTTAAGAGGCCCTTTCTGTTGTCATACTGTTAACTGGGTTTAGATCACAAGTTGTACGGTGTGATTGGTGTGGCTGGTATGAGTCTTACCCGGGATTCAAAATGCCTCCCTTATTGTGTATGCTCGTCCGGGCACAGTACCTAACTGGAGTCTGGAGGAGGGTCATAGGGGGAGGAGCCAGTGCACACCACCTGACCTAGTAAAGCTTTACTTTTTTGTGCCCTGTCTCCTGCGGAGCCGCTATTCCCCATGGTCCTTTCAGGAACCCCAGCATCCACTACGGACTCCGAGAAATAGAATTATCGGTAAGTAAATTCTTATTATAAGTGTTTTTCCCTTATAGCATCTTAATATATATAATCATATCGCCAAATAAGTGCCCCCCCTCTCTGTTTTAACCCTGTTTCTGTAGTGCAGTGCAGGGGAGAGCCTGGGAGCCTTCCCACCAGCATTTCTGTGAGGGAAAATGGCGCTGTGTGCTGAGGAGAATAGGCCCCGCCCCCTTTTCGGCGGGCTTCTTCTCCCGTTTTTCTGAGACCTGGCAGGGGTTAAATACATCCATATAGCCCCAGGGGCTATATGTGATGTATCTTTTAGCCAGTATAGGTATTTCATTGCTGCCCAGGGCGCCCCCCACAGCGCCCTGCACCCTCAGTGACCGCTGGTGTGAAGTGTGTGACAACAATGGCGCACAGCTGCAATGCTGTGCGCTACCTCATGAAGACTGAAAAGTCTTCTGCCGCCGGTTTCTGGACCTCTTCACTTTTCGGCATCTGCAAGGGGGTCGGCGGCGCGGCTCCGGGACCGGACTCCATGGCTGGGCCTGTGTTCGATCCCTCTGGAGCTAATGGTGTCCTGTAGCCTAAGAAGCCAATCCATCCTGCACGCAGGTGAGTTCACTTCTTCTCCCCTAAGTCCCTCGTTGCAGTGAGCCTGTTGCCAGCAGGACTCACTGTAAAATAAAAAACCTAAAAACTTTTTCTAAGCAGCTCTTTAGGAGAGCCACCTAGATTGCACCCTGCTCGGACGGGCACAAAAACCTAACTGAGGCTTGGAGGAGGGTCATAGGGGGAGGAGCCAGTGCACACCACCTGATCCTAAAGCTTTATTTTTGTGCCCTGTCTCCTGCGGAGCCGCTAATCCCCATGGTCCTGACGGAGTCCCCAGCATCCACTAGGACGTCAGAGAAATCAGGATTTTGGTACTTACCGATAAATCCCTTTCTCCGATTCCACAGGGGCCACTGGACGCCCGCCCAGCGCTGTTCCTCCTGGTTTTTTGCTTAACGGTTTGCAGATCACCATATGACTGCTTGTTGAGTTCAGGCTAGCCTGGTTTTTTGTCAGGTTCTGTTCCAGGTTTAGTTTGTGTTCGCCTGGTTTACAGGGCGAGGCTAATCCTCCTCTACCTTCCGGTTTGGTTACTACAGCTCTCCTCGGGCACAGTTTTACGTAAACTGGCTTGGAGGGGAGATAGTAGGGGAGGAGCTAGCCACAGTGTGAGAATTTTTAAAGTGCCAGCTCCCAATACCACCTACTATCTCCCCATTGTAACTACACTCCAGTGGCCCCTGTGGAATCGGAGAAAGGGATTTATCGGTAAGTACCAAAATCCTGATTTCAGACGCTGCCGTTTGGATTGTCCACGGCACCCCGGGTCTTTACCAAGGTAATGGCCGAAATGATGATTCTCTTCGAAGAAAAGGCGTCTTAATTATCCCTTACTTGGACGATCTCCTGATAAGGGCAAGGTCCAGGGAACAGTTAGAGGTCGGAGTAGCACTATCTCAAGTAGTACTACGACAGCACGGGTGGATTCTAAATATTCCAAAATCGCAGCTGATTCCGACGACACGTCTGCTGTTCCTAGGGATGATTCTGGACACAGTCCAGAAAAAGGTGTTTCTCCCGGAGGAGAAAGCCAGGGAGTTATCCGAGCTAGTCAGGAACCTCCTAAAACCAGGCCAAGTGTCAGTGCATCAATGCACAAGGGTCCTGGGAAAAATGGTGGCTTCTTACGAAGCGATTCCATTCGGCAGATTCCACGCAAGAACTTTTCAGTGGGATCTGCTGGACAAATGGTCCGGATCGCATCTTCAGATGCATCAGCGGATAACCCTGTCTCCAAGGACAAGGGTGTCTCTCCTGTGGTGGTTGCAGAGTGCTCATCTTCTAGAGGGCCGCAGATTCGGCATTCAGGACTGGGTCCTGGTGACCACGGATGCCAGCTTGAGAGGCTGGGGAGCAGTCACACAGGGAAGAAATTTCCAGGGCTTGTGGTCAAGCATGGAAACGTCATTTCACATAAATATCCCGGAACTAAGGGCCATTTACAATGCCCTAAGTCAAGCAAGGCCTCTGCTTCAGGGTCAGCCGGTGTTGATCCAGTCGGACAACATCACGGCAGTCGCCCACGTAAACAGACAGGGCGGCACAAGAAGCAGGAGGGCAATGGCAGAAGTTGCAAGGATTCTTCGCTGGGCGGAAAATCATGTGATAGCACTGTCAGCAGTGTTCATTCCGGGAGTGGACAACTGGGAAGCAGACTTCCTCAGCAGACACGACCTCCACCCGGGGGAGTGGGGACTTCACCCAGAAGTCTTCCACATGATTGTGAACCGTTGGGAAAAACCAAAGGTGGACATGATGGCGTCCCGCCTCAACAAAAAACTAGACAGATATTGCGCCAGGTCAAGGGACCCTCAGGCAATAGCTGTGGACGCTCTGGTAACACCGTGGGTGTACCAGTCAGTGTATGTGTTCCCTCCTCTGCCTCTCATACCCAAGGTACTGAGAATCATAAGAAGGAGAGGAGTAAGGACTATACTCGTGGCTCCGGATTGGCCAAGAAGGACTTGGTACCCGGAACTTCAAGAGATGCGCACAGAGGACCCGTGGCCTCTACCTCTAAGACGGGACCTGCTCCAGCAGGGACCCTGTCTGTTCCAAGACTTACCGCGGCTGCGTTTGACGGCATGGCGGTTGAACGCCGGATCCTGAAGGAAAAAGGCATTCCGGATGAAGTCATCCCTACCCTGATCAAAGCCAGGAAGGATGTAACCGTGCAACATTATCACCGTATTTGGCGTAAATATGTTGCGTGGTGTGAGGCCAGGAAGGCCCCTACAGAGGAATTTCAACGGGGTCGTTTCCTGCATTTCCTGCAAACAGGACTGTCTATGGGCCTAAAATTAGGGTCCATTAAGGTTCAAATTTCGGCCCTGTCGATTTTCTTCCAGAAAGAACTGGCTTCAGTTCCTGAAGTTCAGACGTTTGTCAAGGGGGTACTGCATATACAGCCTCCTTTTGTGCCTCCAGTGGCACCTTGGGATCTCAATGTAGTTTTGGGGTTCCTAAAATCACATTGGTTTGAACCACTCACCACTGTGGACTTAAAATATCTCACATGGAAAGTGGTAATGCTGTTAGCCCTGGCTTCAGCCAGGCGTGTCTCAGAATTGGCGGCTTTATCCTATAAAAGCCCTTACCTAATTTTTCATACGGACAGGGCAGAATTGAGGACTCGTCCTCAATTTCTCCCTAAGGTGGTTTCAGCGTTTCACTTAAACCAGCCTATTGTGGTACCTGCGGCTACTAGGGACTTGGAGGACTCCAAGTTGCTGGACGTAGTCAGGGCCCTGAAAATATATGTTTCAGGGCGGCTGGAGTCAGAAAATCTGACTCGCTGTTTATCCTGTATGCACCCAACAAGCTGGGTGCTCCTGCTTCTAAGCAGACTATTGCTCGTTGGATTTGTAGTACAATTCAGCTTGCACATTCTGTGGCAGGACTGCCACAGCCAAAATCTGTTAAAGCCCATTCCACAAGGAAAGTGGGCTCATCTTGGGCGGCTGCCCGAGGGGTCTCGGCATTACAACTTTGCCGAGCAGCTACTTGGTCAGGGGCAAACACGTTTGCTAAATTCTACAAATTTGATACCCTGGCTGAGGAGGACCTGGAGTTCTCTCATTCGGTGCTGCAGAGTCATCCGCACTCTCCCGCCCGTTTGGGAGCTTTGGTATAATCCCCATGGTCCTTTCGGAGTTCCCAGCATCCACTAGGACGTCAGAGAAAATAAGAATTTACTTACCGATAATTCTATTTCTCATAGTCCGTAGTGGATGCTGGGCGCCCATCCCAAGTGCGGATTGTCTGCAATACTTGTACATAGTTATTGTTACAAAAATCGGGTTATTACTGTTGTGAGCCATCTTTCAGAGGCTCCTCTGTTATCATGCTGTTAACTGGGTTCAGATCACAAGTTGTACAGTGTGATTGGTGTGGCTGGTATGAGTCTTACCCGGGATTCAAAATCTTTCCTTATTGTGTACGCTCGTCCGGGCACAGTATCCTAACTGAGGCTTGGAGGAGGGTCATAGGGGGAGGAGCCAGTGCACACCAGATAGTACCTAAAGCAGGCATGTCCAAACTGCGGCCCTCCAGCTGTTGAGAAACTACACATCCCAGCATGCCCTGACACAGCTTTAGCATTCTCTGACAGGAAAACTGTGTCAGGGCATGCTGGGATATGTAGTTTCACAACAGCTGGAGGGCCAAAGTTTGGACATGCCTGACCTAAAGCTTTTACTTTTGTGCCCAGTCTCCTGCGGAGCCGCTATTCCCCATGGTCCTTTCGGAGTTCCCAGCATCCACTACGGACTACGAGAAATAGAATTATCGGTAAGTAAATTCTTATTTTTGTTTCTGTGCAGGGTAAATACTGGCTGCTTTATTTGTACACTGCAAGTTAGATTTCAGTTTGAACACACCCCACCCAAATCTAACTCTCTGCACATGTTACATCTGTCCCCCTTGCAGTTCACATGGGGGGTGATTCAGTCCCGATCGCTGCTGTGCTTTTTTGCACAGCGGGTGATCGGGTCTGTACTGCGCATGCGTATGCATCTCAATGCGCCAACGTGTCCGACGACTGCATCGGGAATCGGTGCATACTGACGGGATGGGCGTAAAAAGCGATCGCACAGGCGATGGCAAAGTGACTGACAGGAAGAGGCCGTTTGTGGGTGGCAACTGACCGTTTTCAGGGAGTGTCCGGAGAAACACAGGGGGGACCAGGCGTTTGAAGGGAGGGTTTCTGACGTCAGCTCCGGCGCCGATCATCGCATTGGAAGAGTAAGTCCTGGACTGTGCAGAGACTGCAGAAACTTTTGTGTGTGCAGCTATCTGCACATGCGATCGCACTCCAGCACAGCGAATCCCCCCTCCCCGGGCGGCGACTACCTGATCGCAGGGATGCAAAAAACGCACAGCAGCGATCAGGTCTGAATTAGGCCCTATGTCTGAATCACATGCACTGTAGCAATGAACGACTCGTCTGCGTCCGACATTGGCCTAGCACGCGACGCAGAATGAGGAAGAAATGTCCATGCAGCGTAATATCATGTATGACGTCTGCACACGGACAGACGCAGGTTCCCGCGTGCTCAGGCGTACAGCTAGAATAAGAAACATACAATAAGTGATACATTTTTTCCAGGAATCTATAACTGGCTGGTGGATCCAATGAGTCTGTACCAGAGTCAGAAGATAGCCATTTTCTATGGGATAGTAGGTAAGACATGACGGTCTGCCCTTATTGCTTTGTCTGCAGCTGTTTCCCTTTGGTCTTTGCCCACTATCTTTCCTGCTGCCAGCTCCTCCCGGGTGCCAGTGGTGTGCAGACGCTGGGGAGGAGCGATCAGCCACATTCTGTCAGCAGAAAGGAAAGATGGCCGCCTGCACAGTAGCCTGAGGGGGAGTACTGAGGAGGGCGTTACAATGTCTTGTTCCTGTTTCACCATGCAGCCAGGCTGCCATTTTCTGTATCCGTACCTCACGTGTCCTTCTCTCTCCTCAGTGGTATTTGCTATTGGCTGGGGCACCTCCACCTACTTCCGATGTAGCACACTTCTATTATTGCCAAATGCTCTGGGTCAAGAGGGCGGCGCCTTGTTGCTGGTCTTTGTCATGGCATCTATCTATGCAGGTAAGCCTCTGCCTTCCGTCACTTACATAGACCAGACTGGGTGGGATGTAGCAGAGTCACCCTGATCTAATCTTCGCCATTTCCAGGACCGGTCAGTAACCTGGAGCACAACATGGAGGAGGCGCTGCGATCCGTCGGCTGTATCGCTGAACTACAGATTAACCACACAAAGCTGATCTGGGACGCCATGACAACGCCTCTGAAAACCATCGCTGGTGATCTGGTGGTGAGGAAATATATGGGGACAGCTCCTGGGAAAGTCACACACTGACACACATACAGATCCCATGGATAGCTCAGGGACTGTCCCTGGTACCCTGTCTGTGAGCACCTTCCAGTAATACTTCCTGGAGTGCGTAACCTAAATAGCCTCCCCCACAGTCTGGCAGTCATCTTCCTTCCTGGCAAGACCCCAATCTAGCTATCAAATGTGCATATCTCCAGGAAAATGGAGCCAGCGCCATTTTCTTGGTGACATCTCTGTTGCACATTTCCAGGTGTCCAGGATAATGACACCAGTGATGGAGGATACTCCTACTGCTGCTCAGTGTTGGGAGGTAAGCTTTTACAGCTCCCAGGATGCTCCGGTCCTTCCCCCCTCTACCCTGCCACAGCCCAGGCTACTCCGTTTCATTTTTTTGCCAGCAGGATCCGGTTCACCTCTAACAGCAGGTCTGCTATTAATCAACCCCAAGCTTTTATTTTAATAATTTCATTTATTTGACTTTACTTTTGCTGCATTGAGCCAGCAGAACGGATGCCGGCACTGCTGCTCCATCAACTCCCAGCTGGTGCCACAACACCATTCAGCGGTCTGGTGATTCCTGCAGGCACCTTAGAGCACCGCTAGCACGGCTTCCTGGGGGACTGGAGCTGGAGCAAGGGGGGACAAGAAAGTGGGGACTATATGCAGTCCTACTTCTGGTCTTTGGAGACTGACTGGAGATGTGCGTCCGGGACCCAACTAGACCACCAGGGCTCAATTATACTGGAGCAGGGGCTTTGAAAAGGCCAGAGTACCTGGTGGTTAATGTCAGCCTTGGGGGAGGGGGGGAGGGGGTCAGCTCTCCCCCAGCGGCCCCTTCCCAAGTTCAGAGTGGGATTCCACGGCGGCTTTCCGCCTCTGAGCTGCTCTTCCTTCCCACTCAGAGACTCGCGGCAGCCATCTTTTCCAGCAGCTACAGGTCTCCGGGAATGCTGGGTCCAGTCTCCCTTTATACCTCTCCTAGGAGCCAGAGTATACAGCGTTATACCTTACCAGCTACTGCAGTCTGTGTAGCTGATTAAGAGCCCATGGCAGGTTTATATATATATATATATATATATATATATACGTATATATATATATGGGAGCAGAACGGCAGTCATACAGTCTCTTGGTCACTGGTTCCCTCCTCTCTTGTATGAAAGTGTACCAGTCTTCCTTCTCTCCTGTCCTGCTCCTGCATTGGGTTTGTTCACAAAACTGAGTAGCCTCAGCTGTGGGCGGGGTATAGGGGAAAAGGACCGGAGCATCCTGGGAGCTGTAAAAGCTTTCACTGTTTGGTGCCCATTCCTACACCCCATTGTCTCTCCTGTGGACCCTATGGACTTTGAAGAAAGAGCGTCAACAAAGGTAAGTCTTCCATAATTCTTCTTTTTCCCCCATGAGCCAAATTATGACTTGAAGATAACAGGAGGCTCTCTTAGTAATTAGAGCTCTTGCATCCTTTGCCTTCCAGAAAGTTTCCAAGGAATTGAGAAGAGACAGTGATAACATTAAGAAATTGTTTAAGGTGACAGAGGATGAGATGGAAAGTACTGAGGGCTACAACGTGGAGAAGGAGAGAGTACTGGAGGAGAAGGTGGAAGAGGAGAACAAGTCACTGACTACACAGCAGAAGTTTGACTTTAAAACCATGTTGCGCTGCGAGTGTGAGTGGGCGGGGTTACGGTGGTCGTACGTTCCGTGTACACCTAGACTTTGTGCATATGTAGGACACACACAACGCACCAGGCGCTTATCACAGAGGCACAATATCGCTGCCTGGCTTAGAGATGCGCTGGGACTATTTATCATAATGCGCCAATAAGGATGATGCTTTTTCTCATTGTAGTGATAGACGCGTAATCTCTCATCGCTGCCATCGAATTACATAGATACTTCTGGCAGAGGCAGCTGAGCGGTACTCGAGGGTACAGGCCGGCAGGCACCTAAAGAGTAATAACTGGCGGCTTTCTTCCCCCGACAGATGTGATTGAGAAAGGTGTGGAGAAATGCCACGACTGGTTTCACAAGAAGCATGAGGACTGTATGTCGCTGATCAGGCTCCCCATTCTCAACACTCTTCTCTGCCTGCCTATGAAGTTCACATTCCTCTGCAACATCCTCAATGGTGAGTAGCAAAGTACTGTGTCCACATCTCCAGCTCGCTGACAGGATCGGACTGTCCACATGCAGAATCGTCTGCGTCCCGGCGGCCATGGGACAGTCACTTCTAGTGCGGACCTGTTATTCTGCAGCGTTCTGTGGAGTTTACTTCCCCTCACCCCACAGCCTAACCCAAACGCCCAATACAGCCTAACCCTAACCCTCGCCCAGTGGTAAAAACCCTATCCTTCCCCATCACAGCCTATCCCTAATCTCCCCCCTAGTGCCAAACCCTACCTTCCCCATCACAGCCTATCCCTACCCTCCCCCCTAGTGCCAAACCCTACCTTCCCCATCACAGCCTATCCCTAATCTCCCCCCTAGTGCCAAACCCTACCTTCCCCATCACAGCCTATCCCTACCCTCCCCCCTAGTGCCAAACCCTACCTTCCCCATCACAGCCTATCCCTAATCTCCCCCCTAGTGCCAAACCCTACCTTCCCCATCACAGCCTATCCCTACCCTCCCCCCTAGTGCCAAACCCTATCCTTCCCCATCAGAGCCTATCCCTAAACTCCCCCCTAGTGCCAAACCCTATCCTTCCCCATCACAGCCTATCCCTACCCTCCCCCCTAGTGCCAAACCCTATCCTTCCCCATCACAGCCTATCCCTACCCTCCCCCCTAGTGCCAAACCCTATCCTTCCCCATCACAGCCTATCCCTACCCTCCCCCCTAGTGCCAAACCCTACGTTCCCCATCACAGCTTATCCCTAAACTCCCCCCTAGTGCCAAACCCTATCCTTCCCCATCACAGCCTATCCCTACCCTCCCCCCTAGTGCCAAACCCTATCCTTCCCCATCACAGCCTATCCCTACCCTCCCCCCTAGTGCCAAACCCTATCCTTCCCCATCACAGCCTATCCCTACCCTCCCCCCTAGTGCCAAACCCTACCTTCCCCATCACAGCTTATCCCTACCCTCCCCCCTAGTGCCAAACCCTACCTTCCCCATCACAGCCTATCCCTAATCTCCCCCCTAGTGCCAAACCCTACCTTCCCCATCACAGCCTATCCCTACCCTCCCCCCTAGTGCCAAACCCTATCCTTCCCCATCACAGCCTATCCCTAAACTCCCCCCTAGTGCCAAACCCTATCCTTCCCCATCACAGCCTATCCCTACCCTCCCCCCTAGTGGCAAACCCTATCCTTCCCCATCACAGCCTATCCCTACCCTCCCCCCTAGTGCCAAACCCTACCTTCCCCATCACAGCTTATCCCTACCCTCCCCCCTAGTGCCAAACCCTACCTTCCCCATCACAGCCTATCCCTACCCTCACCCCTAGTGCCAAACCCTATCCTTCCCCATCACAGCCTATCCCTACCCTCCCCCCTAGTGCCAAAACCCTACCTTCCCCATCACAGCCTATCCCTACCCTCCCCCCTAGTGCTAAACCCTATCCTTCCCCATCACAGCCTATCCCTACCCTCCCCCCTAGTGCCAAAACCCTACCTTCCCCATCACAGCCTATCCCTAACCTCACCCTGCAGTCTAACCTCCCCTCTAGTGCCAAACCCTATCCTTCCCCATCACAGCCTATCCCTACCCTCCCCCCTAGTGCCAATCCCTATCATTCCCCATCACAGCCTATCCCTAACCTCACCCTGCAGCCTGACCTCCTCCCTAGTGCCAAACCCTATCATTCCCCATCACAGCCTATCCCTACCCTCCCCCCTAGTGCCAAAACCCTATCCTTCCCCATCTCAGCCTATCCCTAATCTCACCCTGCAGCCTAAACTCCCCCCTAGTGCCAATCCCTATCTTTCCCCATCACAGCCTATCCCTAACCTCACCCTGCAGCCTAACCTCCCCTCTAGTGCCAAACCCTATCCTTCCCTATCACAGCCTATACCTAACCTCACCCTGCAGCCTAACCTCCCCTCTAGTGCCAAACCCTATCTTTCCCCATCACAGCCTATCCCTAACCTCACCCTGCAGCCTAACCTCCCCTCTAGTGCCAAACCCTATCTTTCCCCATCACAGCCTATCCCTAACCTCCCCCCTAGTGCCAAACCCTACCTTCCCCATCACAGCCTATCCCTACCCTCACCCTGCAGCCTAAACTCCCCCCTAGTGCCAATCCCTATCTTTCCCCATCACAGCCTATCCCTAACCTCACCCTGCAGCCTAACCTCCCCTCTAGTGCCAAACCCTATCTTTCCCCATCACAGCCTATCCCTAACCTCCCCCCTAGTGCCAAACCCTACCTTCCCCATCACAGCCTATCCCTACCCTCCCCCCTAGTACCAAACCCTACCTTTCCCATCACAGCCTATCCCTACCCTCCCCCCTAGTGCCAAACCCTACCTTCCCCATCACAGCCTATCCCTACCCTCCCCCCTAGTGCCAAACCCTACGTTCCCCATCACAGCTTATCCCTAAACTCCCCCCTAGTGCCAAACCCTATCCTTCCCCATCACAGCCTATCCCTACCCTCCCCCCTAGTGCCAAACCCTATCCTTCCCCATCACAGCCTATCCCTACCCTCCCCCCTAGTGCCAAACTCTATCCTTCCCCATCACAGCCTATCCCTACCCTCCCCCCTAGTGCCAAACCCTACCTTCCCCATCACAGCTTATCCCTACCCTCCCCCCTAGTGCCAAACCCTACCTTCCCCATCACAGCCTATCCCTAATCTCCCCCCTAGTGCCAAACCCTACCTTCCCCATCACAGCCTATCCCTACCCTCCCCCCTAGTGCCAAACCCTATCCTTCCCCATCACAGCCTATCCCTAAACTCCCCCCTAGTGCCAAACCCTATCCTTCCCCATCACAGCCTATCCCTACCCTCCCCCCTAGTGCCAAACCCTATCCTTCCCCATCACAGCCTATCCCTACCCTCCCCCCTAGTGCCAAACCCTACCTTCCCCATCACAGCTTATCCCTACCCTCCCCCCTAGTGCCAAACCCTACCTTCCCCATCACAGCCTATCCCTACCCTCACCCCTAGTGCCAAACCCTATCCTTCCCCATCACAGCCTATCCCTACCCTCCCCCCTAGTGCCAAAACCCTACCTTCCCCATCACAGCCTATCCCTACCCTCCCCCCTAGTGCTAAACCCTATCCTTCCCCATCACAGCCTATCCCTACCCTCCCCCCTAGTGCCAAAACCCTACCTTCCCCATCACAGCCTATCCCTAACCTCACCCTGCAGTCTAACCTCCCCTCTAGTGCCAAACCCTATCCTTCCCCATCACAGCCTATCCCTACCCTCCCCCCTAGTGCCAATCCCTATCATTCCCCATCACAGCCTATCCCTAACCTCACCCTGCAGCCTGACCTCCTCCCTAGTGCCAAACCCTATCATTCCCCATCACAGCCTATCCCTACCCTCCCCCCTAGTGCCAAAACCCTATCCTTCCCCATCTCAGCCTATCCCTAATCTCACCCTGCAGCCTAAACTCCCCCCTAGTGCCAATCCCTATCTTTCCCCATCACAGCCTATCCCTAACCTCACCCTGCAGCCTAACCTCCCCTCTAGTGCCAAACCCTATCCTTCCCTATCACAGCCTATACCTAACCTCACCCTGCAGCCTAACCTCCCCTCTAGTGCCAAACCCTATCTTTCTCTATCGTCCTAGTGGATGCTGGGGTTCCTGAAAGGACCATGGGGAATAGCGGCTCCGCAGGAGACAGGGCACAAAAAGTAAAGCTTTTTCCGATCAGGTGGTGTGCACTGGCTCCTCCCCCTATGACCCTCCTCCAGACTCCAGTTAGATTTTTGTGCCCGGCCGAGAAGGGTGCAATCTAGGTGGCTCTCCTAAAGAGCTGCTTAGAAAAAGTTTAGCTAGGTTTTTTATTTTACAGTGATTCCTGCTGGCAACAGGATCACTGCAGCGAGGGACTGAGGGGAGAAGGAGTCAACTCACCTGCGTGCAGGATGGATTGGCTTCTTGGCTACTGGACATCAAGCTCCAGAGGGACGATCACGGGTACAGCCTGGATGGTCACCGGAGCCACGCCGCCGGCCCCCTTGCAGATGCTGAAGACAGAAGAGGTCCAGAATCGGCGGCTGAAGACTCCTGCAGTCTTCAAAAGGTAGCGCACAGCACTGCAGCTGTGCGCCATTTTCCTCTCAGCACACTTCACACGGCAGTCACTGAGGGTGCAGGGCGCTGGGAGGGGGGCGCCCTGGGAGGCAAAATGATTACCTATAAAGGCTAAAAATACCTCACATATAGCCCTAGAGGCTATATGGAGATATTTAACCCCTGCCTAATTTTTCTAAATAGCGGGAGACGAGCCCGCCAGAAAAGGGGCGGGGCCTATCTCCTCAGCACACGGCGCCATTTCCTCTCACAGCTCCGCTGGTCAGGACGGCTCCCAAGTCTCTCCCCTGCACTGCACTACAGAAACAGGGTAAAACAGAGAGGGGGGGGCACATTTATGGCGATAATTTGATATAACAAAGCAGCTATAAGGGAGCACTTATTATAAGGCTATCCCTGATATATATATAGCGCTTTTGGTGTGTGCTGGCAAACTCTCCCTCTGTCTCCCCAAAGGGCTAGTGGGTCCTGTCTTCGTTAGGAGCATTCCCTGTGTGTCTGCTGTGTGTCGGTACGTGTGTGTCGACATGTATGAGGACGATATTGGTGTGGAGGCGGAGCAATTGCCAAATATGAGGATGTCACCCCCTAGGGAGTCGACACCGGAATGGATGCCTTTATTTATGGAACTACGGGATAGTGTCAACACGCTAAAGCAGTCGTTTGACGACATGAGGCGGCCGGACAATCAATTAGTGCCTGTCCAGGCGACTCAAACACCGTCAGGGGCTGTGAAACGCCCTTTGCCTCAGTCGGTCGACACAGACCCAGACACAGGCGATGACTCCAGTGGTGACGGTGACGAATCAACCGTATTTTCCAGTAGGGCCACACGTTATATGATTTTGGCAATGAAGGAGGCGTTACATTTAGCTGATACTACAGGTACCACTAAACAGGGTATTATGTGGGGTATGAAAAAACTACCTATAGTTTTTCCTGAATCAGAAGAATTAAATGACGTGTGTAATGAAGCGTGGGTTGCCCCTGATAAAAAGCTGATAATTTCAAAGAAATTATTGGCATTATACCCTTTCCCACCAGAGGTTAGGGAGCGCTGGGAAACACCTCCTAGGGTGGACAAGGCGCTAACACGCTTATCTAAACAAGTGGCGTTACCCTCTCCTGAGACGGCCGCACTTAAAGATCCATCAGATAGGAGGATGGAAAATATCCAAAAAAGTATATACACACATGCAGGTGTTATACTACGACCAGCTGTAGCGACTGCCTGGATGGGCAGTGCTGGGGTAGTTTGGTCAGAGTCCCTGATTGAAAATATTGATACCCTGGACAGGGACAATATTTTACTGTCGTTAGAACAAATAAAGGATGCATTTCTTTATATGCGTGATGCACAGAGGGATATCTGCACACTGGCATCACGGGTAAGTGCTATGTCCATTTCGGCCAGAAGAGCTTTATGGACGCGACAGTGGACAGGCGATGCGGATTCAAAACGGCATATGGAAGTTTTGCCGTATAAAGGGGAGGAGTTATTTGGAGTCGGTCTATCAGATTTGGTGGCCACGGCTACAGCCGGGAAATCCACCTTTCTACCTCAAGTCACTCCCCCACAGAAAAAGGCACCGACTTTTCAACCGCAGCCCTTTCGTTCCTTTAAAAATAAGAGAGCAAAGGGCTATTCATATCTGCCACGAGGCAAAGGTCGAGGGAAGAGACAGCAACACGCAGCTCCTTCCCAGGAACAGAAGCCCTCCCCGGCTTCTACAAAAGCCTCAGCATGACGCTGGGGCTTCTCAAGCGGACTCGGGGAAGGTGGGCGGTCGTCTCAAAAATTACAGCGCGCAGTGGGCTCACTCGCAGGTAGATCCCTGGATCCTGCAGATAATATCTCAAGGGTACAGGTTGGAATTAGAGACGGATCCACCTCGCCGTTTCCTGAAGTCTGCTTTACCAACGTCCCCCTCCGAAAGGGAGACGGTTTTGGAAGCCATTCACAAGCTGTACTCTCAGCAGGTGATAGTCAAGGTACCTCTTCTACAACAAGGGAAGGGGTATTATTCCACTCTTTTTGTGGTACCGAAGCCGGATGGCTCGGTAAGGCCTATTCTAAATCTGAAGTCCTTGAACCTGTACATAAAGAAGTTCAAGTTCAAAATGGAGTCACTCAGAGCAGTGATAGCGAACCTGGAAGAGGGGGACTTTATGGTATCCTTGGACATCAAGGATGCGTATCTCCACGTTCCAATTTACCCCTCACACCAGGGGTACCTCAGGTTCGTTGTACAAAACTGTCACTATCAGTTTCAGACGCTGCCGTTCGGATTGTCCACGGCACCTCGGATCTTTACAAAGGTAATGGCCGAGATGATGATTCTTCTTCGAAGAAAAGGCGTATTAATTATCCCATACTTGGACGATCTCCTAATAAGGGCGAGGTCCAGAGAACAGCTAGAGATGGGATTAGCACTGTCTCAAGAAGTGCTAAAACAGCACGGGTGGATTCTGAATATTCCAAAATCCCAGTTAATGCCGACAACTCGTCTGCTGTTCCTAGGGATGATTCTGGACACGGTTCAGAAAAAGGTTTTTCTCCCGGAGGAAAAAGCCAAGGAGTTATCCGAGCTTGTCAGGAACCTCCTAAAACCAGGAAAAGTGTCTGTACATCAATGCACAAGAGTCCTGGGAAAAATGGTGGCTTCTTACGAAGCAATTCCATTCGGCAGATTCCACGCAAGAATTTTCCAAAGGGATCTGTTGGACAAATGGTCAGGGTCGCATCTTCAGATGCACCTACGGATAACCCTGTCTCCAAGGACAAGGGTGTCTCTTCTGTGGTGGTTGCAGAGTCCTCATCTATTGGAGGGCCGCAGATTCGGCATACAGGATTGGATCCTGGTGACCACGGACGCCAGCCTGAGAGGCTGGGGAGCAGTCACACAAGGAAGAAACTTCCAGGGAGTATGGACGAGCCTGGAAACGTCTCTTCACATAAACATTCTGGAACTAAGAGCAATATACAATGCTCTAAGCCAGGCAGAACCTCTGCTTCAGGGAAAACCGGTGTTGATCCAGTCGGACAACATCACGGCAGTCGCCCATGTGAACAGACAGGGCGGCACAAGAAGCAGGAGTGCAATGGCAGAAGCTGCAAGGATTCTTCGCTGGGCAGAGAATCATGTGATAGCACTGTCAGCAGTGTTCATCCCGGGAGTGGACAACTGGGAAGCAGACTTCCTCAGCAGACACGATCTTCACCCGGGAGAGTGGGGACTTCATCCAGAAGTCTTCCACATGCTGGTAACCCGTTGGGAAAGACCAATGGTGGACATGATGGCGTCTCGCCTCAACAAAAAACTGGACAGGTATTGCGCCAGGTCAAGAGATCCGCAGGCAATAGCTGTGGACGCGCTGGTAACGCCTTGGGTGTACCAGTCGGTGTATGTGTTTCCTCCTCTGCCTCTCATACCAAAAGTATTGAGAATTATACGGCAAAGAGGCGTAAGAACGATACTAGTGGTTCCGGATTGGCCAAGAAGGACTTGGTACCCGGAACTTCAAGAGATGATCACGGAAGATCCGTGGCCTCTACCTCTAAGGAGGGACTTGCTTCAGCAGGGTCCCTGTCTGTTTCAAGACTTACCGCGGCTGCGTTTGACGGCATGGCGGTTGAACGCCGGATCCTAATGGAAAAAGGCATGCCGGAAGAAGTCATTCCTACTTTGATTAAAGCAAGGAAAGAAGTAACCGTGCAACATTATCACCGAATTTGGCGAAAATATGTTGCGTGGTGCGAAGATCGGAGTGCTCCGACGGAGGAATTTCAACTGGGTCGATTCCTACATTTCCTGCAATCAGGATTGTCTATGGGTCTCAAATTGGGATCTATTAGGGTTCAAATTTCGGCCCTGTCGATTTTCTTTCAAAAAGAATTGGCTTCAGTCCCTGAAGTCCAGACCTTTGTTAAGGGAGTGCTGCATATACAGCCTCCTGTGGTGCCTCCAGTGGCACCGTGGGATCTCAATGTAGTTTTGGATTTTCTAAAATCTCATTGGTTTGAACCACTAAATAAGGTGGATTTGAAATATCTCACTTGGAAAGTGACCATGCTTCTAGCCCTGGCTTCTGCCAGGAGAGTGTCAGAATTGGCAGCTTTATCTTACAAAAGCCCATATCTGATTTTCCTTTCGGACAGGGCAGAACTGCGGACTCGTCCGCATTTTCTCCCTAAGGTGGTGTCAGCATTTCATCTGAACCAGCCTATTGTAGTGCCTGCGGCTACAAGTGACTTGGAGGACTCCAAGTTACTGGACGTTGTCAGAGCATTAAAAATATATATTGCAAGAACAGCTGGAGTCAGAAAATCTGACTCGTTGTTTATATTGTATGCACCCAACAAGATGGGTGCTCCTGCGTCTAAGCAGACGATTGCTCGTTGGATCTGTAGCACAATCCAACTGGCACATTCTGTGGCAGGCCTGCCACAGCCTAAATCTGTAAAGGCCCACTCCACAAGGAAGGTGGGCTCATCTTGGGCGGCTGCCCGAGGGGTCTCGGCATTACAACTTTGCCGAGCAGCTACGTGGTCAGGGGAGAACACGTTTGTAAAATTTTACAAATTTGATACCCTGGCTAAGGAGGACCTGGAGTTCTCTCATTCGGTGCTGCAGAGTCATCCGCACTCTCCCGCCCGTTTGGGAGCTTTGGTATAATCCCCATGGTCCTTTCAGGAACCCCAGCATCCACTAGGACGATAGAGAAAATAAGATTTTACTTACCGATAAATCTATTTCTCGGAGTCCGTAGTGGATGCTGGGCGCCCATCCCAAGTGCGGATTATCTGCATAAATTGTACATAGTTATTGTTAACTTATTCGGGTTATTGTTGTAGGAAGCCATCTTTCAGAGGCTCCGCTGTTATCATACTGTTAACTGGGTTTAGATCACAAGTTGTACGGTGTGATTGGTGTGGCTGGTATGAGTCTTACCCGGGATTCAAAATCCTCCCTTATTGTGTACGCTCGTCCGGGCACAGTACCTAACTGGAGTCTGGAGGAGGGTCATAGGGGGAGGAGCCAGTGCACACCACCTGATCGGAAAAAGCTTTACTTTTTGTGCCCTGTCTCCTGCGGAGCCGCTATTCCCCATGGTCCTTTCAGGAACCCCAGCATCCACTACGGACTCCGAGAAATAGATTTATCGGTAAGTAAAATCTTATTTTCCCCATCACAGCCTATCCCTAACCTCACCCTGCAGCCTAACCTCCCCTCTAGTGCCAAACCCTATCTTTCCCCATCACAGCCTATCCCTAACCTCCCCCCTAGTGCCAAACCCTACCTTCCCCATCACAGCCTATCCCTACCCTCACCCTGCAGCCTAAACTCCCCCCTAGTGCCAATCCCTATCTTTCCCCATCACAGCCTATCCCTAACCTCACCCTGCAGCCTAACCTCCCCTCTAGTGCCAAACCCTATCTTTCCCCATCACAGCCTATCCCTAACCTCCCCCCTAGTGCCAAACCCTACCTTCCCCATCACAGCCTATCCCTACCCTCCCCCCTAGTACCAAACCCTACCTTTCCCATCACAGCCTATCCCTACCCTCCCCCCTAGTGCCAAACCCTACCTTCCCCATCACAGCCTATCCCTACCCACCCCCTAGTGCCAAAACCCTACCTTCCCCATCACAGCCTATCCCTAACCTCACCCTGCAGCCTAACCTCCCCTCTAGTGCCAAACCCTACCTTCCCCATCACAGCCTATCCCTACCCTCCCCCCTAGTGCCAAACCCTATCATTCCCCATCACAGCCTATCCCTAACCTCACCCTGCAGCCTGACCTCCTCCCTAGTGCCAAACCCTATCCTTCCCCATCACAGCCTATCCCTAATCTCACCCTGCAGCCTAAACTCCCCCCTAGTGCCAATCCCTATCTTTCCCCATCACAGCCTATCCCTAACCTCACCCTGCAGCCTAACCTCCCCTCTAGTGCCAAACCCTATCGTTCCCTATCACAGCCTATACCTAACCTCACCCTGCAGCCTAACCTCCCCTCTAGTGCCAAACCCTATCTTTCCCCATCACAGCCTATCCCTAACCTCACCCTGCAGCCTAACCTCCCCTCTAGTTCCAAACCCTATCTTTCCCCATCACAGCCTATCCCTAACCTCACCCTGCAGCCTAACCTCCCCTCTAGTGCCAAACCCTATCTTTCCCCATCACAGCCTATCCCTAACCTCCCCCCTAGTGCCAAACCCTACCTTCCCCATCACAGCCTATCCCTACCCTCACCCTGCAGCCTAAACTCCCCCCTAGTGCAAATCCCTATCTTTCCCCATCACAGCCTATCCCTAACCTCACCCTGCAGCCTAACCTCCCCTCTAGTGCCAAACCCTATCTTTCCCCATCACAGCCTATCCCTAACCTCCCCCCTAGTGCCAAACCCTACCTTCCCCATCACAGCCTATCCCTACCCTCCCCCCTAGTGCCAAACCCTAGCTTCCCCATCACAGCCTATCCCTAACCTCCTCCCTAGTGCCAAACCCTATCATTCCCCATCACAGCCTATCCCTAACCTCACCCTACAGCCTGACCTCCCCCTAGTGCCAATCCCTATCATTCCCCATCACAGCCTATCCCTAACCTCACCCTGCAGCCTAACCTCCCCCTAGTGCCAATCCCTATCATTCCCCATCACAGCCTATCCCTAACCTCACCCTGCAGCCTAACCTCCCCCTAGTGCCAAACCCTATCTTTCCCCATCACAGCCTATCCCTAACCTCACCCTGCAGCCTAACCTCCCCCTAGTGCCGATGCCTATCATTCCCCATCACACCCTATCCCTAACCTCACCCTGCAGCCTAACCTCCCCCTAGTGCCGATCCCTATCATTCCCCATCACAGCCTATCCCTACCCTCCCCCCTAGTGCCAATCCCTATCCTTCCCCATCACAGCCCATCCCTAACCTCCCCCCTAGTGCCAAACCCTATCCTTCCCCATCACAGCCTATCCCTAACCTCACCCTGCAGCCTAATCTCCCCCCTAGTGCCAAACCCTATCATTCCCCATCACAGCCTATCCCTAACCTCACCCTGCAGCCTAACCTCCCCTCTAGTGACAAACCCTATCTTTCCCCATCACACCCTATCCCTACCCTCACCCTGCAGCCTAAACTCCCCCCTAGTGCCAAACCCTATCTTTCCCCATCACAGCCTATCCCTACCCTCACCCTGCAGCCTAACCTCCCCTCTAGTGCCAAACCCTATCCTTCCCCATCACAGCCTATCCCTAACCTCACCCTGCAGCCTAATCTCCCCCCTAGTGCCAAACCCTACCTTCCCCATCACAGCCTATCCCTACCCTCCCCCCTAGTGCCAAACTCTACCTTCCCCATCACAGCCTATTCCTACCCTCACCCTGCAGCCTAAACTCCCCCCTAGTGCCAAACCCTATCTTTCCCCATCACAGCCTATCCCTACCCTCCCCCCTAGTGCCAAACCCTATCTTTCCCCATCACAGCCTATCCCTAACCTCACCCTGCAGCCTAACCTCCTCCCTAGTGCCAATCCCTATCATTCCCCATCACAGCCTATCCCTAACCTCACCCTGCAGCCTAACCTCCTCCCTAGTGCCAATCCCTATCATTCCCCATCACAGCCTATCCCTAACCTCACCCTGCAGCCTAACCTCCCCTCTAGTGCCAAACCCTATCTTTCCCCATCACACCCTATCCCTAACCTCACCCTGCAGCCTAACCTCCCCTCTAGTGCCAAACCCTATCTTTCCCCATCACAGCCTATCCCTAACCTCACCCTGCAGCCTAACCTCCCCTCTAGTGCCAAACCCTATCTTTCCCCATCACACCCTATCCCTAACCTCACCCTGCAGCCTAACCTCCCCTCTAGTGCCAAACCCTATCTTTCCCCATCACAGCCTATCCCTAACCTCACCCTGCAGCCTAACCTCCCCTCTAGTGCCAAACCCTATCTTTCCCCATCACAGCCTATCCCTACCCTCACCCTGCAGCCTAAACTCCCCCCTAGTGCCAAACCCTATCTTTCCCCATCACAGCCTATCCCTAACCTCACCCTGCAGCCTAACCTCCCCCTAGTGCCAATCCCTATCATTCCCCATCACACCCTAACCTCACCCTGCAGCCTAACCTCCCCTCTAGTGCCAAACCCTATCATTCCCCATCACAGCCTATCCCTAACCTCACCCTGCAGCCTAACCTCCCCCTAGTGCCAAACCCTATCTTTCCCCATCACAGCCTATCCCTAACCTCACCCTGCAGCCTAACCTCCCCCTAGTGCCAATCCCTATCATTCCCCATCACACCCTAACCTCACCCTGCAGCCTAACCTCCCCTCTAGTGCCAAACCCTATCATTCCCCATCACAGCCTATCCCTAACCTCACCCTGCAGCCTAACCTCCCCCTAGTGCCAAACCCTATCCTTCCCCATCACAGCCTATCCCTAACCTCACCCTGCAGCCTAACCTCCCCTCTAGTGCCAAACCCTATCCTTCCCCATCACAGCCTATCCCTAACCTCACCCTGCAGCCTGACCTCCCCTCTAGTGCCAAACCCTATCCTTCCCCATTACAGCCTATCCCTAACCTCACCCTGCAGCCTAACTTCCCCCTAGTGCCAATCCCTATCATTCCCCATCACAGCCTATCCCTAACCTCACCCTGCAGCCTAACCTCCCCCTAGTGCCAATCCCTATCATTCCCCATCACAGCCTATCCCTAACCTCACCCTGCAGCCTGACCTCCCCCTAGTGCCAATCCCTATCATTCCCCATCACAGCCTATCCCTAACCTCACCCTGCAGCCTAACCTCCCCTCTAGTGCCAAACCCTATCCTTCCCCATCACAGCCTATCCCTACCCTCCCCCCTAGTGCCAAAACCCTACCTTCCCCATCACAGCCTATCCCTAACCTCACCCTGCAGTCTAACCTCCCCTCTAGTGCCAAACCCTATCCTTCCCCATCACAGCCTATCCCTACCCTCCCCCCTAGTGCCAATCCCTATCATTCCCCATCACAGCCTATCCCTAATCTCTCCCTGCAGCCTAAACTCCCCCCTAGTGCCAATCCCTATTTTTCCCCATCACAGCCTATCCCTAACCTCACCCTGCAGCCTAACCTCCCCTCTAGTGCCAAACCCTATCCTTCCCTATCACAGCCTATACCTAACCTCACCCTGCAGCCTAACCTCCCCTCTAGTGCCAAACCCTATCTTTCCCCATCACAGCCTATCCCTAACCTCACCCTGCAGCCTAACCTCCCCTCTAGTGCCAAACCCTATCTTTCCCCATCACAGCCTATCCCTAACCTCCCCTCTAGTGCCAAACCCTATCTTTCCCCATCACAGCCTATCCCTAACCTCCCCTCTAGTGCCAAACCCTATCTTTCCCCATCACAGCCTATCCCTAACCTCCCCTCTAGTGCCAAACCCTATCTTTCCCCATCACAGCCTATCCCTACCCTCACCCTGCAGCCTAAACTCCCCCCTAGTGCCAATCCCTATCTTTCCCCATCACAGCCTATCCCTAACCTCACCCTGCAGCCTAACCTCCCCTCTAGTGCCAAACCCTATCTTTCCCCATCACAGCCTATCCCTAACCTCCCCCCTAGTGCCAAACCCTACCTTCCCCATCACAGCCTATTCCTACCCTCCCCCCTAGTACCAAACCCTACCTTCCCCATCACAGCCTATCCCTAACCTCCTCCCTAGTGCCAAACCCTATCATTCCCCATCACAGCCTATCCCTAACCTCACCCTGCAGCCTAACCTCCCCCTAGTGCCGATGCCTATCATTCCCCATCACACCCTATCCCTAACCTCACCCTGCAGCCTAACCTCCCCCTAGTGCCGATCCCTATCATTCCCCATCACAGCCTATCCCTAACCTCACCCTACAGCCTGACCTCCCCCTAGTGCCAATCCCTATCATTCCCCATCACAGCCTATCCCTAACCTCACCCTGCATCCTAACCTCCCCCTAGTGCCAAACCCTATCTTTCCCCATCACAGCCTATCCCTAACCTCACCCTGCAGCCTAACCTCCCCCTAGTGCCGATGCCTATCATTCCCCATCACACCCTATCCCTAACCTCACCCTGCAGCCTAACCTCCCCCTAGTGCCGATCCCTATCATTCCCCATCACAGCCTATCCCTAACCTCCCCCCTAGTGCCAAACCCTATCCTTCCCCATCACAGCCTATCCCTAACCTCACCCTGCAGCCTAATCTCCCCCCTAGTGCCAAACCCTATCATTCCCCATCACAGCCTATCCCTACCCTCCCCCCTAGTGCCAAACCCTACCTTCCCCATCACAGCCTATCCCTAACCTCACCCTGCAGCCTAACCTCCTCCCTAGTGCCAATCCCTATCATTCCCCATCACAGCCTATCCCTAACCTCACCCTGCAGCCTAACCTCCCCTCTAGTGCCAAACCCTATCTTTCCCCATCACAGCCTATCCCTAACCTCACCCTGCAGCCTAACCTCCCCTCTAGTGCCAAACCCTATCCTTCCCCATCACAGCCTATCTCTACCCTCCCCCCTAGTGCCAAACCCTACCTTCCCCATCACAGCCTATCCCTAACCTCACCCTGCAGCCTAACCTCCTCCCTAGTGCCAATCCCTATCATTCCCCATCACAGCCTATCCCTAACCTCACCCTGCAGCCTAACCTCCCCTCTAGTGCCAAACCCTATCTTTCCCCATCACACCCTATCCCTAACCTCACCCTGCAGCCTAACCTCCCCTCTAGTGCCAAACCCTATCTTTCCCCATCACAGCCTATCCCTACCCTCACCCTGCAGCCTAAACTCCCCCCTAGTGCCAAACCCTATCTTTCCCCATCACAGCCTATCCCTAACCTCACCCTGCAGCCTAACCTCCCCCTAGTGCCAATCCCTATCATTCCCCATCACACCCTAACCTCACCCTGCAGCCTAACCTCCCCTCTAGTGCCAAACCCTATCATTCCCCATCACACCCTAACCTCACCCTGCAGCCTAACCTCCCCTCTAGTGCCAAACCCTATCATTCCCCATCACAGCCTATCCCTAACCTCACCCTGCAGCCTGACCTCCCCTCTAGTGCCAAACCCTATCATTCCCCATCACACCCTAACCTCACCCTGCAGCCTAACCTCCCCTCTAGTGCCAAACCCTATCCTTCCCCATCACAGCCTATACCTAACCTCACCCTGCAGCCTAACCTTCCCTCTAGTGCCAAACCCTATCTTTCCCCATCACAGCCTATCCCTAACCTCACCCTGCAGCCTGACCTCCCCTCTAGTGCCAAACCCTATCCTTCCCCTTTACAGCCTATCCCTAACCTCACCCTGCAGCCTAACCTCCCCCTAGTGCCAATCCCTATCATTCCCCATCACAGCCTATCCCTAACCTCACCCTGCAGCCTAACCTCCCCCTAGTGCCAATCCCTATCATTCCCCATCACAGCCTATCCCTAACCTCACCCTGCAGCCTAACCTCCCCCTAGTGCCAATCCCTATCATTCCCCATCACAGCCTATCCCTAACCTCACCCTGCAGCCTGACCTCCCCTCTAGTGCCAAACCCTATCATTCCCCATCACAGCCTATCCCTAACCTCACCCTGCAGCCTAACCTCCCCCTAGTGCCAATCCCTATCATTCCCCATCACAGCCTATCCCTAACCTCACCCTGCAGCCTAACCTCCCCCTAGTGCCAATCCCTATCATTCCCCATCACAGCCTATCCCTAACCTCACCCTGCAGCCTAACCTCCCCCTAGTGCCAATCCCTATCATTCCCCATCACAGCCTATCCCTAACCTCACCCTGCAGCCTAACCTCCCCCTAGTGCCAATCCCTATCATTCCCCATCACAGCCTATCCCTAACCTCACCCTGCAGCCTAACCTCCCCCTAGTGCCAATCCCTATCATTCCCCATCACAGCCTATCCCTAACCTCACCCTGCAGCCTGACCTCCCCTCTAGTGCCAAACCCAATCCTTCCCCATCACAGCCTATCCCTAACCTCACCCTGCAGCCTAACCTCCCACTTGTGCCAAACGCTATCATTCCCCATCACAGCCTATCCCTAACCTCACCCTGCAGCCTGACCTCCCCCTAGTGCCAAACCCTATCCTTCCCCATCACAGCCTATCCCTAACCTCACCCTGCAGCCTAACCTCCCCCTAGTGCCAATCCCTATCATTCCCCATCACAGCCTATCCCTAACCTCACCCTGCAGCCTGACCTCCCCCTAGTGCCAATCCCTATCATTCCCCATCACAGCCTATCCCTAACCTCACCCTGCAGCCTAACCTCCCCCTAGTGCCAATCCCTATCATTCCCCATCACAGCCTATCCCTAACCTCACCCTGCAGCCTGACCTCCCCTCTAGTGCCGATCCCTATCTTTCCCCATCACAGCCTATCCCTACCCTCACCCTGCAGCCTAACCTCCCCCTAGTGCCAATCCCTATCATTCCCCATCACAGCCTATCCCTAACCTCACCCTGCAGCCTGACCTCCCCTCTAGTGCCAAACCCTATCATTCCCCATCACACCCTAACCTCACCCTGCAGCCTAACCTCCCCCTAGTGCCAATCCCTATCATTCCCCATCACAGCCTATCCTTAACCTCACCCTGCAGCCTAACCTCCCCCTAGTGCCAATCCCTATCATTCCCCATCACAGCCTATCCCTAACCTCACCCTGCAGCCTAACCTCCCACTTGTGCCAAAGCCGTTATTCCCCCATCACAGCCTATCCCTAATACAGTTAGCCCTGAAAGCGGCACTTATTGGGTATACAGCTGAAACCAAAAACACAATAATCATTCTTTTTGTTTCTGATCGCAGACGCGAAAACGGAAACTTTTATGGAAGTGAAAAATGTGGGCTAATTAGATAGGCCAGAAAAAAATTGGCGCAGAAAAATACAGGAAACCCCACAGTTTTTCTTCTTCAGGTTCCATAGGCTCCACAAGGAAGACATCGGGTTGTAGGTGGTAGCATCAGGACCGGGCACCAATCAGTTAAGCTTTCAGCAATCTCAAGATGCTTCAGGCCTTTCCCCCTATAACCATGCTCAGGCAGGAAGCAGGATGCAGGATGCACCTCTAACGGGGCAGCCCCAAGGTTTCATGTTTACTTTTTAATTTTCTCTTTTCAAAATATTTTTAATTTTGAGCCTGCGGCGCTGATAGTCTATTAAGAGTCCAGCTCTGCGACTCCATCACCTCCCAAAGACAGTACTTCCGACAGGGACCAATCGCTTCTAGCACCACTGAATTTTGGGACCTTAGGACTGCGTGGCCGACATCGGTGGGCAGATAAGCCATGTCCGCGCTTACAGTGACCTACATCTTAATCGCAGTCCGCCGCTCATCCCTGTTGACACTGGCTCAGACCAGGGACTCCACTAGACCACCAAGGCTTTTCATAGCACAGGCTAGTTTATTTTTATACAGATTAATTGAGGCCATTTGTACCATGTGGGTAGGGGAGGCCAGCACTTAGCCTGTGGCCCCTCCCCCAGCTCAAGACGTCAGTCCACAGTGGTCTTCCCACCTTTTGAGCTGCTCCTCCTTCTCTTAAGAGAGTCCAGGCTGCCATTTTCAAACAAGCTAGTGATATCTCTGGAAACACTAGGTCCAGTCTCCCTGTAAACCTTCTCCAAGGAGCCAGGTTTTACTGCACTTATATCCTACCAATACCGTTATAAAATCAGATTCTCTATTTATCCTGTATGGATTTCACACACGTTCACTCAAGCTGAAGTTCCAGTACCAGCTTCAATCTCTACACATTCTACCTGGTCTGTGGGACCTTCATGGGCGATACGCCGAGGTGCGTCCACTGCAAGTGTGCTAGGCGTCTATGTGGTCTTTTCTCCTCACCTTTCTTAGGTTTTATGCCTTTGATACATTCAACTCCCTGGATGCTTCATTTGGATGCCAGATTCTACTATTCGCTCAGGAGCGACCCCACCCTTAAATACTACTTTCTCTTACGTCCTAGAGGATGCTGGGCTCCACATTAGTACCATGGGGTGTAGACTGGTCCACTAGGAGCCATTGGCACTTTAAGAGTTTGAGTGTGGGCTGGCTCCTCCCTCTATGCCCCTCCTACCAGACTCAGTTTAGAAAATGTGCCCGGAGGAGCCGGTCACAGCTAGGGGAGCTCTCCAGAGTTTCTCTAGTAAAGTTGTTTATTAGAGTTTATTATTTCTCTTACGTCCTAGAGGATGTTGGGGTCCACATTAGTACCATGGGTATATACGGGTCCACCAGGAGCCATTGGCACTTTAAGAGTTTGAGAGTGTGGGCTGGCTCCTCCCTCTATGCCCCTCCTACCAGACTCTGTTTAGAAAATGTGCCCGGAGGAGCCGGTCACAGCTAGGGGAGCTCTCCAGAGTTTCTCTAGTAAAGTTGTTTATTAGAGTTTATTATTTCTCTTACGTCCTAGAGGATGTTGGGGTCCACATTAGTACCATGGGTATATACGGGTCCACCAGGAGCCATTGGCACTTTAAGAGTTTGAGAGTGTGGGCTGGCTCCTCCCTCTATGCCCCTCCTACCAGACTCTGTTTAGAAAATGTGCCCGGAGGAGCCGGTCACAGCGAGGGGAGCTCTACAGAGCTTTTCTAGAAAAGTTTAATTTAGAGTTTTTTAATTTTACAGGGAGGCTGCTGGCAACAACCTCCCTGCAGTGAGGGACTAAGGGGGGGAGCAGTGTCCACCCTGCGGGGTCTGAGCCACTGTCTCCACTGACTGGACACTGAGTTCCAGAGGGGTCTAATTGTTCTCCGCCACAGGGGACCGCTCGCCCCAGCAGCATGCCGCCAACCCCTTACCGAGCTGAAGAAATGGTGAGTGAGACACCGACCCCCCTACCAAGCGGGGGGTTGGTGTGAAGATGGAGGCAGCATTAACTGCGCTCCTGGGAAGGCTCAGCGGTAAATGGTGCGACGCTGTGAGGGGCGCCCTGGGCCAGCGCTTACCCCCTACACTGGTACAGAAGCCTGTCGGGGTCCTCGGATCATAACCAGCACTAATCCCTTAGGCCAGTATAATCCATGAAGAGCGGGAAGACAGCGCCATTAAGGGGACGGAGCTTCTCAGAGCGGACCCAGCAGCGTTTCAGCGCCATTTTCCTGCCTGCACATCGCTGAGAAGGAGAACAGGTCCCTCCACAGCAACTCCAGCTATCAGTACACGGTACCAGGGGGTTGTAGAAGGGAGGGGAGGCTGTAATACGACTGTGTGTCCTATTAAGGTGCACTGTCAGCGCTGACAAGGGGTCTCCCTTTGATACAAGCGCTGTGTCTGGGTTGGCTCCAATCTCTGTCTCTCTTGCCATTCTTGATGGGGGGGGGGGGAAACTCTGTCTGCCCTCACCTGTGTGAGGCACAGGTCATTGTGCCAGTACCACCTCACATGCAGAACAAAGGTTGCTATTCAAACCTTTTCGTTGTACCGAAACCGGATTGTTCGGTCAGGCCCATTCTGAACTTAAAATCATTGAACCCCTTTCTAAAGGAGTTCAAGTTCAAGATGGAGTCTCTCAGGGCGGTGATATTAGGTCTGGAAGAGGGGGAATTACTGGTATCACTGGATATCAAGGATGCGTACCTCCACATTCCGATATGGCTGCCGCATCAGGCTTATCTCTGTTTCACATTGCTGGACTGTCATTTCCAGTTCCAGGCCCTGCCATTCGGCCTCTCCACAGCACTGGGGGTGTTTACCAAAGGTGATGGTAGAGCTGATGGTTCTCCTCCACAAACAAGGGGTGAACATCATTCCATATCTGGACGATCTGCTGATAAAGGCGTCGTCCAAGGAGAAGCTGCTGCAGTCCATTGTTCTCACAACACACCTCCTCAAGAGTCATGGTTGGATTCTGAATCTTCCAAAGTCACATTTGGAACCAACCCAGAGGTTGTCCTTTCTGGGAATGATCCTGGACACAGAAGTGCAGAAGGTGTTTCTTCCGCAGAAAAAGGCGTTGGTGATACAAACTATGGTCCGGGATGTCCTGAAGCCAGCCCGGGTGTTGGTTCATCAATGCATTCGCCTGTTGGGAAAGATGGGGGCCTCTTACAAAGCTCTCCAGTACGGGAGGTTCCACGCTCGGACCTTCCAGCTGGATTTTCTGGACAAGTGGTCGGGATCTCATCTCCACATGCACCAGAGAATTCGTCTGTCGCCGAGGGCCAGGATTTCATTCCTCTGGTGGTTACAGTTGCCTCACCTTCTGGAGGGCCGCAAGTTCGGGATTCAGGATTGGGTCTAACCACGGATGCGAGCCTTCGGGGTTGGGGATCAGTCACTCAAGGAGTAACCTTCCAAGGTCGGTAGTCAAGCCTGGAAGCCGGCCTACCCATCAACATCCTGGAACTAAGAGCCGTCTACAACGGTCTTCTTCAGGCGGCCCCTCTTCTAAGAAATTGGGCCATTCAAGTGCAATTGTTTAACGTAACAACAGTGGCTTACATAAACCGACAGGGCGGAACAAAGAGCAGGGCGGCGATGTCAGAGGTCACAAGAATACTCCTCTGGACGGAAAAGCACGCGTTGGCGCTGTCAGACATCTTCATTCCGGGAGTAGACAACTGGGAAGCAGACTTCCTCAGCAGACACGATCTCCATCCGGGAAAGTGGGGCCTCCATCCGGAGGTTTCAAGGAAATAACAGTCCTTTGGGGTTTACCCCAAATAGACATGATGGCCTCTCGTCTCAACAAGAAGCTTTGGCGTTATTGTTCCAGGTCAAGGGACCCACAAGCAGTGGCAGTGGACGCCCTCGTGTCTCCATGGGTGTTCCAGTCAGTGTACGTGTTTCCACCACTCCCACTCCTTCCTAGGATCCTAAAGCTCGTAAGGAGGACAAGGGTTCAAGCGATCCTCATTGCCCCAGACTGGCCAAGAAGGGATTGGTACGCGGACCTTCTGAATCTACTGCTAGAAGAGCCGAGGCCTCTTCCTCTTCGGGAGGACCTGCTGCAGCAGGGGCCGTTTGCCTATCCAGACTTACCGCGGCTACGTTTGACGGCATGGAAGTTGAGCGCCTGATACTTGCTCGGAAGGGCATTCCGAAGAAGGTCATTCCTACCCTCATACAAGCTAGGAAAGGGGTAATGTCTAAACATTACTATCGTATTTGGAAGAAATATGTCTCTTGGTGTGAGTCCAAGAAGTTTCCTACGGTGGAGTTTCAACTGGGACGTTTTCTCCTCTTCCTGCAAGCAGGTGTGGATATGGGCCTGAGGTTAGGATCTGTGAAGTGCCAGATTTCGTCCCTATCCATTTTCTTTCAGAAACAATTGGCTGCCCTCCCTGAGGTTCAGACTTTTTTGAAGGGAGTTCTGCATATCCAACCTCCCTTTGTACCGCCTACGGTGCCTTGGGACCTTAACGTGGTGTTGCAGTTCCTCCAATCGGGTTGGTTTGAGCCTCTACAGGAGGTTGAGGTCAAAGTTCTTACATGGAAGGGGGTCACGTTGTTGGCCTTAGCTTCTGCTAGATGCTTGTCCGAATTGGGGGCTTTATCCTGTAAAAGCCCTTACTTGATCTTCCAAGAAGATGAGCTTCGGACGCGTCAGCAGTTTCTTCTTAAGATTGTGTCGGCATTTCATATCAATCAACCTATTGTGGTGCCAGTGCAACTGACTCAAAGTCCTTAGATGTTGTGAGGGCTTTGAAGATCTATGTGAAGAGAACTTCTCGTCACAGAAAGTCGGACTCTGTGTTTGTCCTATATGATCCCAAGAAAATCGGGTGTCCTGCTTCTAAGCAGACGATCTCTCACTGGATCAGGTTCACTATCCAGCACGCTTATTCTACGGCAGGATTGCCGTGTCCAAAATCTGTTAAGGCCCACTCTACTTGTAAGGCGGGTTCTTCCTGGGCGGCTGCCCGGGGTGTCTCGACATTGCAACTTTGCCGAGCTGCTACTTGGTCTGGGTCGAAAACGTTTGCGAAGTTTTACAAGTTCGATACTTTGGCCTCTGATGTTCAGTCAATCAGTTCTGCAGGAACTTCCGCGCTCTCCCTCCCATTCTGGGAGCTTTGGTACATCCCCATGGTACTAATGTGGACCCCAGCATCCTCTAGGACGTAAGAGAAAATAGGATTTTGGTTACCTACCAGTAAATCCTTTTCTCGTGTCCGTAGAGGATGCTGGGCGCCCGCCCAGCGCTGCGTTTTCCTGCTTTGTTACTTGGTTACTTATTGGTTCAGCTGTTGCTGTTCTTCCTTCCTGCTGGTTAGCATGGTTTCTTCTAGTCCCTGCTGGTTAGCATGGTTTCTTCTAGTCCCTGCTGGTTAGCATGGTTTCTTCTAGTCCCTGCTGGTCAGCATGGTTTCTTCATGTTGAATGCTGGTTAACATGGATTCTTCTAGTCCCTGCTGGTCAGCATGGTTTCTTCATGTTGAATGCTGGTTAATATGGTTTCTTCATGTTCCTGCTGGTCAGCATGGTTTTTCGATTCGGTGTGAGCTGGTGTGATTCTTACCACTATCTCTGTATTTCCTTCTCTCGAAGCATGTCCGTCTCCTCCGGCACAGTTTCTAGACTGAGTCTGGTAGGAGGGGCTAGAAGGAGGAGCCAGCTCACACTATTAAACTCTTAAAGTGCCAGTGGCTCCCAAAGGACCCGTCTATACCCCATGGTACTAAATGGAACTACAGCATCCTCTACGGACTACGAGTAAAGGATTTACCAGTAGGTAATTAAAATCCTATTTTTCCTGTCCCATGTCTTTCTCCTCTAGTGATGAACGTCTGGTGCAAGAACAATCTGCCATTTGGAGACAACTTTGGAAATCTGTTTGACATGGTCAACGCGACGTTGATGAATATGACTAGCGGTTTCTCTATCGAGAAGACCGTAAGAGTAAGTGTTTTCCTGCTCTCACTTCCTGCTGGCGCTTATAATGTCTAGGCCTGTGCGCCCGCCCACGCCAAGGCTGATGGCCATTGTACTATCATAGTGTCCCCTCACCATCATTTCAGACCATGTATTCCTGGTCCGGAGACGCAGTGCACAGATGTTACTGATATAATTGTACAGAGTCCTCTGGCGCTGCTCAGTCCGCCAGGACCACCCCTCTTCTTTCTCAGAGGAACCCTTCTTCTACACTGCCAGGTTTTCATGCCCCTGTCTATTCTCCTCTCATCATGATGTCAGACTCGGAACACATTTGTTGGACTCGACATATCGGAGAAGCTCATCACCGAGGACATCAGGGAGAACATCAGCAGGAAGAGGGTGCTGATAGAGAAGGCTAAGTCACTCCTGGAGATCATTCTGTCCTGCGCCTTTATTTTCCTCTTCATCACGTGAGTACTCTATCTTCTGTACAGTCTCCCTACCCTCCTATTTGAAATCTCATCATTCCATACCTCCAGGATTTACCATGTACCATTTCAGCAATGTCATTGGCTGAGTCATTAGCTATCCCACAAGTCCTACAGCAGGGAAGGTTTGTGGGGCTAATTCAGACCTGATCGTAGCTGTGCAAAATTTTGCAAGGCTACGATTATCCACCCTGACATGGGGGGGGACGCCCAGCACAGGACTAGTCCACCCGCATGTCTGGCCCTACCTCCGCTGCACAGGTACAAAAGCATGGGACGACGGCGATGTTTTTGTACCTGAGGAGCAGCTCCTGCGTGCTGGCAGGGAGCTACTTGACACTCTACGGATCGCAGCGGCTGCGTGTGACGTCACGCAGCTGCCACGGCCCGCCCGTCACACGGTCTGGGCGCGCCTGCGTTGGCCGGACTGCGCCCCTAAAACTACTACCCAACACCACCGGCCTGCCAAGCGAACACCTCTGCCTGTCAATCAGGCAGAGGCAATCGCTGGGCAGAGATGCCAATCACAACTCTGGCATGCGCCGGCGCATTGCGGTGCCTGCGCAGTTCAGACCTGATCGCCCGCTGAGCGAAAATGCAGAGCAGCAATCAGGTCTGAATTTCTCTGACGTCCTAGTGGATGCTGGGTACTCCGTAAGGACCACGGGGAATAGACGGGCTCCGCAGGAGACTGGGCACTCTAAAAGAAAGATTAGGTACTATCTGGTGTGCACTGGCTCCTCCCTCTATGCCCCTCCTCCAGACCTCAGTTAGTATCTGTGCCCGGCCAGAGCTGGATGCACACTAGGGGCTCTCCTGAGCTTCTAGAAAAGAAAGTATTTGTTAGGTTTTTTATTTTCAGTGAGATCTGCTGGCAACAGACTCACTGCATCGAGGGACTGAGGGGAGAGAAGCAAACCTACCTGCTTGCAGCCAGCTTGTGCTTCTAAGGCTACTGGACACCATTAGCTCCAGAGGGATCGAACACAGGGCCCGACCTCGATCGTCCGTTCCCGGAGCCGTGCCGCCGTCCCCCTTGCAGAGCCAGAAGACGGAAGAAACCGGAGGAAATCGGCGGCTGAAGACTTCAGTCTTCATTAAGGTAGCGCACAGCACTGCAGCTGTGCGCCATTGCTCCCTATGCACACCACACACTCCGGTCACTGATGGGTGCAGGGCGCTGGAGGGGGGAGGGGGGGGCGCCCTGGGCAGCAATTAGAGTACCTTACATGGCAAAAAGCACATAATACAGTCTAATAAACTGTATATGTGCATAATCCCCCGCCATAAAAGTATATAAAAAAGCGGGAGAAGTCCGCCGAGAAGGGGGCGGGGCTATCTCCCTCAGCACACCGGCGCCATTTTCTCTTCACAGCTCCGCTGGAAGACAGCTCCCCAGGCTCTCCCCTGCAGTTTCCAGGCTCAAAGGGTAAAGAAGAGAGGGGGGGGGCACTAAATTTAGGCGCAAACTGAGTATATTAAGCAGCTATAGGGAAAATTCACTTTTGTTAGTGTAAATCCCTGTTTATATAGCGCTGTGGTGTGTGCTGGCATACTCTCTCTCTGTCTCCCCAAAGGACTTTGTGGGGTCCTGTCCTCGGTCAGAGCATTCCCTGTGTGTGTGAGCGGTGTGTCGGTACGGCTGTGTCGACATGTTTGATGAGGACGCTTACGTGGAGGCGGAGCAGGTGCCGATAAGTGTGATGTCGCCCCCTGCGGGGCCGACACCTGAGTGGATGGATATGTGGAAGGTATTAACCGACAGTGTCAACTCCTTACATAAAAGGTTCGATGACGCAGCTTTGGGACAGCCGGCATCTCAGCCCGCGCCTGCCCAGGCATCTCAGAGGCCGTCAGGGGCTCAAAAACGCCCGCTACCTCAGATGGCAGACACAGATGTCGACACGGAGTCTGACTCCAGTGTCGACGAGGATGTGACAAATATACAATCCACTAGGGCCATCCGATGCATGATTACGGCAATGAAAAATGTGTTGCACATTTCTGACATTAACCCGGTTACCACAAAAAAGGGTATTATGTTTGGGGAGAAAAAGCAGCCAGTGACTTTTCCCCCATCTGATGAGTTAAACGAATTGTGTGAAGAAGCGTGGGGTTCACTAAATAAGAAACTAGTAATTTCTAAGCGGTTACTACTGGCGTACCCTTTCCCGCCAACGGATAGGTTACGCTGGGAGACATCCCCTAAGGTGGACAAGGCGCTCACACGCTTATCAAAAAAGGTGGCACTGCCGTCTCAGGATACGGCCGCCTTAAAGAAGCCTGCAGATAGAAAGCAGGAGGCTATCCTGAAGTCTGTGTATACACACTCAGGTACTATACTGAGACCTGCTATTGCTTCAGCATGGATGTGCAGTGCTGCAGCAGCATGGTCTGATTCCCTGTCTGATAACATTGATTCCCTTGACAGGGACACTATATTGCTAACCATAGAGCATATTAAAGACGTAGTCGTATATATGAGAGATGCACAGAGGGACATTTGCCGGATGGCATCTAGAATTAATGCGATGTCCATTTCTGCCAGGAGAGTATTATGTACTCGGCAGTGGACGGGTGATGCTGATTCTAAAAGGCACATGGAAATTTTGCCTTACAAGGGTGAGGAATTGTTTGGGGACGGTCTTTCGGACCTCGTATCCACAGCAACAGCTGGGAAGTCGACTTTTTTACCTCAGGTTCCCTCACAGCCTAAGAAAGCACCGTATTATCAAGTACAGTCCTTTCGGCCTCAGAAAGGCAAGCGGGTTAGAGGCGCGTCCTTTCTGCCCAGAGGCAGGGGTAGGGGGAAAAAGCTGCGCCATACAGCCAGTTCCCAAGAACAAAAATCCTCCCCTGCTTCCACTAAGTCCACCGCATGACGCTGGGGCTCCACATGTGGAGCCAGGTGCGGTGGGGGCCCGTCTCCGGAACTTCAGCGACCAGTGGGTTCGCTCACAGGTGGATCTCTGGGTTCTACAAGTGGTATCTCATGGATACAAGCTGGAGTTCGAGACGTCTTCCCCTCTCCGTTACCTTAAATCAGCCTTGCCAGCTACTCCCCAGGACAGGGAGGTAGTACTGGCGGCAATTCACAAGCTGTACCTCCAGCAGGTGATAATAAAAGTTCCTCTCCTTCAACAGGGACAGGGTTACTATTCCACAATGTTTGTGGTACCGAAACCAGACGGTTCGGTGAGATCCATTCTAAAATTGAAATCCTTGAACGCTTATATAAGGAAGTTCAAGTTCAAAATGGAATCGCTCAGGGCGATTATTGCAAGCCTGGAAGAGGGGGATTACATGGTATCACTGGACATCAAGGATGCTTACCTACATGTCCCCATTTACCTACCTCACCAGGAGTACCTCAAGGTTGTGGTACAGAACTGCCATTACCAATTCCAGACGTTGCCGTTTGGTCTGTCCACGGCACCGAGGGTGTGTTCCAAGGTAATGGCCAAAATGATGATACTCCTTCGAAAGAAGGGAGTTATAATTATCCCGTACTTGGACGATCTCCTTATAAAGGCGAGGTCCAAGGAGCAGTCGTTGATCGGAGTAGCACTATCTCAGGAAGTGCTACAACAGCACGGCTGGATTCTGAATATCCCAAAGTCGCAGCTTGTTCCTACGACGCGTCTGCTGATATTGGGCATGTTTC
This sequence comes from Pseudophryne corroboree, assembly GCF_028390025.1. Taxonomy (NCBI): domain Eukaryota; kingdom Metazoa; phylum Chordata; class Amphibia; order Anura; family Myobatrachidae; genus Pseudophryne; species Pseudophryne corroboree. Next base: position 2,676,330 of record NC_086455.1, on the reverse strand, counting down.
TGGACACAGAACAGAAGAAGGTGTTTCTCCCGGAGGAGAAGGCCAAGGAGTTGTCATCTCTGGTCAGAGACCTCCTGAAACCAAAACAGGTGTCGGTGCATCATTGCACGCGAGTCCTGAAAAAGATGGTAGCTTCCTACGAAGCGATTCCCTTCGCCAGGTTCCATGCAAGGAACTTTCAGTGGGACCTGTTAGACAAGTGAGGATCGCATCTTCAGATGCATCGGCTGATCACCCTGTCCCCGAGGGCCAGGGTGTCTCTGCTGTGGTGGCTGCAGAGTGCTCATCTTCTCGAGGGCTGCAGATTCGGCATTCAGGACTGGGTCCTGGTGACCACGGATGCAAGCCTCCGAGGTTGGGGAGCAGTCACTCAGGGAAGAAACTTCCAAGGACAATGGTCGAGTCAGGAGACTTCCCTACACATAAATATTCTGGACCTAAGGGCCATTTACAATGCCCTAAGGCAAGCAGAACCCCTGCTTCAAACCAGCCGGTGCTGATTCAGTCAGACAACATCACGGCTGTCGCCCATGTAAACCGACAAGGCGGCGGCACAAGAAGCAGAATGGCGTTGGCAGAAGCCACAAGGATTCTCAGATGGGCGGAGTATCATGTGCTAACACTGTCAGCAGTGTTCATTCCGGGTGTGGAAAACTAGGAAGCAGACTTCCTCAGCAGGCACGACCTCCACCCGGGAGAGTGGGGACTTCATCCAGAAGTCTTCACGCAGATTGTGAACCGTTGGGAACGGCCACAGGTGGACATGATGGCGTCCCGCCTCAACAAAAAGCTAAAAAAGTATTGCGCCAGGTCAAGAGACCCTCAGGCGATAGCTGTGGACGCACTAGTGACACCGTGGGTGTACCAGTCGGTTTATGTGTTCCCTCCTCTTCCTCTCATACCCAAGGTACTGAGGATAGTAAGAAAGAGAGGAGTAAGAACTATACTCGTAGTTCCGGATTGGCCAAGAAAAACTTGGTACCCAGAACTACAAGAAATGTTCTCGGAGGACCCATGGCCTCTGTCTCTCAGACGGGACCTGTTACTGCAGGGGCCCTGTCTGTTCCAAGACTTACCGCGGCTGCGTTTGATGGCTTGGCGGTTGAACGCCGGATCCTAACGGAAAAGGGCGTTCCAGATGAAGTGATTCCTACGCTGTTAAAGGCTAGGAAAGACGCTGCCTGAAGTTCAGACGTTGTTAAAGGAGTGCTGCATATTCAGCCCCTTTTGTGCCTCCAGTGGCACCTTGGGATCTCAACGTAGTGTTGGATTTCCTAAAATCACATTGTTTTGAGCCACTTCAGAACGTGGAGTTGAAGTATCTCACGTGGAAAGTGGTCATATATATTTGGCCTTGGCTTCGGCTAGGCGTGTGTCAGAATTGGCGGCTTTGTCATGTAAAAGCCCTTATGTGATCTTCCATAGGGACAGGGCAGAATTGAGGATTCGTCCCCAATTTCTCCCTAAGGTGGTATCAGCGTTTCATTTAAACCAACCTATTGTGGTGCCTGCGGCTACTCGGGACTTGGAGGCCTCCAAGTTGCTGGATGTAGTCCGGGCCCTGAAAATCTATGTTTCCAGGACGGCTAGAGTCAGAAATACTGACTCGCTGTTTATCCTGCATGCACCCAACAAGCTGGGTGCTCCTGCTTCTAAGCAGACTGTTGCTCGCTGGATCTGTAGCACGATTCAACTTGCACATTCTGCGGCTGGACTGCCGCATCCTAAATCAGTAAAAGGCCATTCCACGAGGAAGGGGGCTCTTCTTGGGCGGCTGCCCAAGGGGTCTCGGCATTACAACTTTGCCGAACTGCTACCTGGTCGGGGTCAAACACGTTTGAAAAATTCTATAAGTTTGATACCATGGCTGAGGAGGACCTTGAGTTTGCTCATGCGGTGCTGCAGAGTCATCCGCACTCTCCCGCCCGTTTGGGAGCTTTGGTATAATCCCCATGGTCCTTACGGAGTACCCAGCATCTACTAGGACGTCAGAGAAAATAAGAATTTACTCACCGGTAATTCTATTTCTCGTAGTCTGTAGTGGATGCTGGGAGCCCGTCCCAAGTGCGGATTTTCTGCAATACTTGTATATAGTTATTGCTTAACTAAAGGGTTATTGTTATGAGCCATCTGTTCAGTGAGGCTCAGTTGTTATTCATACTGTTAACTGGGTATAGTTATCACGAGTTGTACGGTGTGATTGGTGTGGCTGGTATGAGTCTTACCCTGGATTCCAAATCCTTTCCTTGGAGTGTCAGCTCTTCCGGGCACAGTTTCCCTAACTGAGGTCTGGAGGAGGGGCATAGAGGGAGGAGCCAGTGCACACCAGATAGTACCTAATCTTTCTTTTAGAGTGCCCAGTCTCCTGCGGAGCCCGTCTATTCCCCATGGTCCTTACGGAGTACCCAGCATCCACTACGGACGACGAGAACTAGAATTACCGGTGAGTAAATTCTTATTTTTACATCCCTCGCTTCATGCAAGTACATAGCATGCAGAACGCAAGGCTCTTCAATCTGCACATATAAAGCAATGTCTGTATAAGTGATAATAGTGTAGGAGACAGGACGCGTTTCGCTAATCTAGCTCCACCCATCATCCTCTGTGAGTAACAGCACTCTTCTCTCCTCCCTATCGCAGGGCGTATAATTACACCAACTATTATAACACCGACTTCCTCTGGGACAACTTCTACGTGACCACGTATTTCATGCAGATTGACGCACGCAGGAGAAAACACGTGAGTTTCATACAATTACAGGTCACAATTCTGTTTCTTATGGGGGAACGTAAAGGAGTCAAAGTTCCCAGAAGTGGTCACTTTTCCTTATAGCAACACCGACCTGATTATAAATAACTCAGCCCCGTAGTGCTCCCTGTGTCTCTGACCGGTATTGCTTCTGCGGCTTTATGCAAAGCATTGGTCGCACTATATGACCTTGCACCAGCCCTATGCCGGGGCAGATTTTCAGTCATAGTATGGCCGCCAGTGTCAGCAATTAGGCATCTGAGATCTCAGTGACACGCCCATAGGACATCCCATTAATGCTCAGGAATGCCCATAGGTTTGCCCATCTCCATGCTTCCGCTAAGCCACCGCACAGTCACTTGCCAGGAACGCCCAATTAATTTTCAGGATGTTTTTGAAGACCGAATGTCTCAGAAATGTCTGAATTACAGTACACGCATGCACAGTAGAAAACACTCGCTCATCTACATCAGACACAGATATTGTGTCCTACTCGGAATCAGAGCCTTAGTTTGATTACGAAGCAATATAAGCGCAGGGACCCAATTCCAATTTCACATGCAACGCCAATGGTCACGTAGATGAGCAAGTTTTAGGAACTGCACGTGTATAAAAAAGTTTGAAACCCCGTATGGCGCGTTTTGTTACAGAGTGTTCACACAAAGACGCTGTTGCAATATATACTGGTATCAGAAATGGGGTGGAAAAGTGATGGGTGAGGACTTCTGAGGAAGCCACTGAGAACGAGAGGAGGCGGGGAAACGAGTTAAGAGTTAATTGAGTGTGCACACTGGCCGGACCAGCTATTTGCATAGAAAAGGCTGCATTTCCCACAGAGTGGACTCTGGAAAGGACTGCAGTATCAGTGGGCACAGGAGTCGGGTGCAATATCTGTTTGGGAAACTGAAGTCTGTGGGAGCAGTATTTATATTGCTATACCTGCATTTCTCTATCGTCCTAGTGGATGCTGGGGTTCCTGAAAGGACCATGGGGAATAGCGGCTCCGCAGGAGACAGGGCACAAAAAGTAAAGCTTTTCCGATCAGGTGGTGTGCACTGGCTCCTCCCCCTATGACCCTCCTCCAGACTCCAGTTAGATTTTTGTGCCCGGCCGAGAAGGGTGCAATCTAGGTGGCTCTCCTAAGGAGCTGCTTAGAGAAAGTTTAGCTAGGTTTTTTATGTTACAGTGATTCCTGCTGGCAACAGGATCACTGCAGCGAGGGACTGAGGGGAGAAGGAGTCAACTCACCTGCGTGCAGGATGGATTGGCTTCTTGGCTACTGGACATCAAGCTCCAGAGGGACGATCACAGGTACAGCCTGGATGGTCACCGGAGCCGCGCCGCCGGCCCCCTTGCAGATGCTGAAGACAGAAGAGGTCCAGAATCGGCGGCTGAAGACTCCTGCAGTCTTCTAAAGGTAGCGCACAGCACTGCAGCTGTGCGCCATTTTCCTCTCAGCACACTTCACACGGCAGTCACTGAGGGTGCAGGGCGCTGGGAGGGGGGCGCCCTGGGAGGCAAAATGAGTACCTATAAAGGCTAAAAATACCTCACATATAGCCCTAGAGGCTATATGGAGATATTTAACCCCTGCCTGATTTCTCAAAATAGCGGGAGACGAGCCCGCCGGAAAAGGGGCGGGGCCTATCTCCTCAGCACACGGCGCCATTTCCTCTCACAGCTCCGCTGGTCAGGACGGCTCCCAGGTCTCTCCCCTGCACTGCACTACAGAAACAGGGTAAAACAGAGAGGGGGGGCAAATTTATGGCGATATTTTTATATAACAAAGCAGCTATAGGGGAGCACTTATTATAAGGCTATCCCTGATATATATATAGCGCTTTTGGTGTGTGCTGGCAAACTCTCCCTCTGTCTCCCCAAAGGGCTAGTGGGTCCTGTCTTCATTAGGAGCATTCCCTGTGTGTCTGCTGTGTGTCGGTACGTGTGTGTCGACATGTATGAGGACGATATTGGTGTGGAGGCGGAGCAATTGCCAAATATGGGGATGTCACCTCCTAGGGGGTCGACACCAGAATGGATGCCTTTATTTATGGAACTACGGGATAGTGTCAACACGCTAAAGCAGTCGTTTGACGACATGAGACGGCCGGACAATCAATTAGTGCCTGTCCAGGCGACTCAAACACCGTCAGGGGCTGTGAAACGCCCTTTGCCTCAGTCGGTCGACACAGACCCAGACACAGGCGATGACTCCAGTGGTGACGGTGACGAATCAACCGTATTTTCCAGTAGGGCCACACGTTATATGATTTTGGCAATGAAGGAGGCGTTACATTTAGCTGATACTACAGGTACCACTAAACAGGGTATTATGTGGGGTATGAAAAAACTACCTATAGTTTTTCCTGAATCAGAAGAACTAAATGACGTGTGTAATGAAGCGTGGGTTGCCCCTGATAAAAAGCTGATAATTTCAAAGAAATTATTGGCATTATACCCTTTCCCGCCAGAGGTTAGGGAGCGCTGGGAAACACCTCCTAGGGTGGACAAGGCGCTAACACGCTTATCTAAACAAGTGGCGTTACCCTCTCCTGAGACGGCCGCACTTAAAGATCCATCAGATAGGAGGATGGAAAATATCCAAAAAAGTATATACACACATGCAGGTGTTATACTACGACCAGCTGTAGCAACTGCCTGGATGGGCAGTGCGGGGGTAGTTTGGTCAGAATCCCTGATTGAAAATATTGATACCCTGGACAGGGACAATATTTTACTGTCGTTAGAACAAATAAAGGATGCATTTCTTTATATGCGTGATGCACAGAGGGATATATGCACACTGGCATCACGGGTAAGTGCTATGTCCATTTCGGCCAGAAGAGCTTTATGGACGCGACAGTGGACAGGCGATGCGGATTCAAAACGGCATATGGAAGTTTTGCCGTATAAGGGGGAGGAGTTATTTGGAGTCGGTCTATCAGATTTGGTGGCCACGGCTACAGCCGGGAAATCCACCTTTCTACCTCAAGTCACTCCCCAACAGAAAAAGGCACCGACTTTTCAACCGCAGCCCTTTCGTTCCTTTAAAAATAAGAGAGCAAAGGGCTATTCATATTTGCCACGAGGCAAAGGTCGAGGGAAGAGACAGCAACACGCAGCTCCTTCCCAGGATCAGAAGCCCTCCCCGGCTTCTACAAAAGCCTCAGCATGACGCTGGGGCTTCTCAAGCGGACTCGGGGACGGTGGGCGGTCGTCTCAAAAATTACAGCGCGCAGTGGGCTCACTCGCAAGTAGATCCCTGGATCCTGCAGATAATATCTCAGGGATACAGGTTGGAATTAGAGACAGATCCACCTCGCCGTTTCCTGAGGTCTGCTTTACCAACGTCCCCCTCCGAAAGGGAGACGGTGTTGGAAGCCATTCACAAGCTGTACTCTCAGCAGGTGATAGTCAAGGTACCTCTTCTGCAACAAGGGAAGGGGTATTATTCCACTCTTTTTGTGGTACCGAAGCCGGATGGCTCGGTAAGGCCTATTCTAAATCTGAAGTCCTTGAACCTGTACATAAAGAAGTTCAAGTTCAAAATGGAGTCACTCAGAGCAGTGATAGCGAACCTGGAAGAGGGGGACTTTATGGTATCCTTGGACATCAAGGATGCGTATCTCCACGTTCCAATTTACCCCTCACACCAGGGGTACCTCAGGTTCGTTGTACAAAACTGTCACTATCAGTTTCAGACGCTGCCGTTCGGATTGTCCACGGCACCTCGGATCTTTACAAAGGTAATGGCCGAGATGATGATTCTTCTTCGAAGAAAAGGCGTATTAATTATCCCATACTTGGACGATCTCCTAATAAGGGCGAGGTCCAGAGAACAGCTAGAGATGGGATTAGCACTGTCTCAAGAAGTGCTAAAACAGCACGGGTGGATTCTGAATATTCCAAAATCCCAGTTAATGCCGACAACTCGTCTGCTGTTCCTAGGGATGATTCTGGACACGGTTCAGAAAAAGGTTTTTCTCCCGGAGGAAAAAGCCAAGGAGTTATCCGAGCTTGTCAGGAACCTCCTAAAACCAGGAAAGGTGTCTGTACATCAATGCACAAGAGTCCTGGGAAAAATGGTGGCTTCTTACGAAGCGATTCCATTCGGCAGATTCCACGCAAGAATTTTCCAAAGGGATCTGTTGGACAAATGGTCAGGGTCGCATCTTCAGATGCACCTACGGATAACCCTGTCTCCAAGGACAAGGGTGTCTCTTCTGTGGTGGTTGCAGAGTGCTCATCTATTGGAGGGCCGCAGATTCGGCATACAGGATTGGATCCTGGTGACCACGGACGCCAGCCTGAGAGGCTGGGGAGCAGTCACACAAGGAAGAAACTTCCAGGGAGTATGGACGAGCCTGGAAACGTCTCTTCACATAAACATTCTGGAACTAAGAGCAATATACAATGCTCTAAACCAGGCAGAACCTCTGCTTCAGGGAAAACCGGTATTGATCCAGTCGGACAACATCACGGCAGTCGCCCATGTGAACAGACAGGGCGGCACAAGAAGCAGGAGGGCAATGGCAGAAGCTGCAAGGATTCTTCGCTGGGCAGAGAATCATGTGATAGCACTGTCAGCAGTGTTCATCCCGGGAGTGGACAACTGGGAAGCAGACTTCCTCAGCAGACACGATCTTCACCCGGGAGAGTGGGGACTTCATCCAGAAGTCTTCCACATGCTGGTAACCCGTTGGGAAAGACCAATGGTGGACATGATGGCGTCTCGCCTCAACAAAAAACTGGACAGGTATTGCGCCAGGTCAAGAGATCCGCAGGCAATAGCTGTGGACGCGCTGGTAACGCCTTGGGTGTACCAGTCGGTGTATGTGTTTCCTCCTCTGCCTCTCATACCAAAAGTATTGAGAATTATACGGCAAAGAGGCGTAAGAACGATACTAGTGGTTCCGGATTGGCCAAGGAGGACTTGGTACCCGGAACTTCAAGAGATGATCACGGAAGATCCGTGGCCTCTACCTCTAAGGAGGGACTTGCTTCAGCAGGGTCCCTGTCTGTTTCAAGACTTACCGCGGCTGCGTTTGACGGCATGGCGGTTGAACGCCGGATCCTAAAGGAAAGAGGCATGCCGGAAGAAGTCATTCCTACTTTGATTAAAGCAAGGAAGGAAGTAACCGTGCAACATTATCACCGAATTTGGCGAAAATATGTTGCGTGGTGCGAAGATCGGAGTGCTCCGACGGAGGAATTTCAACTGGGTCGATTCCTACATTTCCTGCAATCAGGATTGTCAATGGGTCTCAAATTGGGATCTATTAAGGTTCAAATTTCGGCCCTGTCGATTTTCTTTCAAAAAGAATTGGCTTCAGTCCCTGAAGTCCAGACCTTTGTTAAGGGAGTGCTGCATATACAGCCTCCTGTGGTGCCTCCAGTGGCACCGTGGGATCTAAATGTGGTTTTGGACTTCCTAAAATCTCATTGGTTTGAACCACTAAAAAAGGTGGATTTGAAATATCTCACATGGAAAGTGACCATGCTTCTAGCCCTGGCTTCTGCCAGGAGAGTGTCAGAATTGGCAGCTTTATCTTACAAAAGCCCATATCTGATTTTCCATTCGGACAGGGCAGAACTGCGGACTCGTCCGCATTTTCTCCCTAAGGTGGTGTCAGCATTTCATCTGAACCAGCCTATTGTAGTGCCTGCGGCTACAAGTGACTTGGAGGACTCCAAGTTACTGGACGTTGTCAGAGCATTAAAAATATATATTGCAAGGACAGCTGGAGTCAGAAAATCTGACTCGTTGTTTATATTGTATGCACCCAACAAGATGGGTGCTCCTGCGTCTAAGCAGACGATTGCTCGTTGGATCTGTAGCACAATCCAACTTGCACATTCTGTGGCAGGCTTGCCACAGCCTAAATCTGTAAAGGCCCACTCCACAAGGAAGGTGGGCTCATCTTGGGCGGCTGCCCGAGGGGTCTCGGCATTACAACTCTGCCGAGCAGCTACGTGGTCAGGGGAGAACACGTTTGTAAAATTTTACAAATTTGATACCCTGGCTAAGGAGGACCTGGAGTTCTCTCATTCGGTGCTGCAGAGTCATCCGCACTCTCCCGCCCGTTTGGGAGCTTTGGTATAATCCCCATGGTCCTTTCAGGAACCCCAGCATCCACTAGGACGATAGAGAAAATAAGATTTTACTTACCGATAAATCTATTTCTCGGAGTCCGTAGTGGATGCTGGGCGCCCATCCCAAGTGCGGATTATCTGCAATAATTGTACATAGTTATTGTTAACTAATTCGGGTTATTGTTGAAGGAAGCCATCTTTCAGAGGCTCCGCTGTTATCATACTGTTAACTGGGTTTAGATCACAAGTTGTACGGTGTGATTGGTGTGGCTGGTATGAGTCTTACCCGGGATTCAAAATCCTCCCTTATTGTGTACGCTCGTCCGGGCACAGTACCTAACTGGAGTCTGGAGGAGGGTCATAGGGGGAGGAGCCAGTGCACACCACCTGATCGGAAAAGCTTTACTTTTTGTGCCCTGTCTCCTGCGGAGCCGCTATTCCCCATGGTCCTTTCAGGAACCCCAGCATCCTCTACGGACTCCGAGAAATAGATTTATCGGTAAGTAAAATCTTATTATGTACATTGCCTGGCTGGCCAGGCTTACAAGAAATGTAAAGGTAGTTGGATCAGCCTGCTGCTGCAAATTTCACACAAACAAATCTATTGTTACGTGCGCTGCCAGCCACTAGAGGCCTTCACACTGACCAAATGATTCCTTTATGTTCTGTAAGGTGACACAGCTCAAAGTGAAACTAATACTGCAAGGAGATGTTACAGCCTCCTATCCTGCTGCTGCTGATATTAATAATAATGATCTGACTACATACGGAGAGAGGGAGCTGGGGAGAAAGAGTGGGGGTAGGAACAGATAGGGACTGGGGGAGAAGAAAGGGCAGGAGGGTTGGGGCAGACAGGGACTAGGCAGAGATGTGGTAGGGGTTGGGTTAGATAGCGACTGGGGAGAGAGTGAAGTGGTAGGTGCAGATGGGGACGGGGGGGGGGAGAGGGGGAAGGGGTTGGGTTAGATAGTGACTGGGGTGAGAGTGGAGTGGTAGGTGCAGATAGGGACTGGGAGGAGAGAGGGGGAAGGGGTTGGGTTTGATAGTGGCTGGGGAGAGAGTGGAGTGCACGTTTTCCCAAATTACCATTAAATACGATTAGGAATAGTAACCTGCCCAAAGTGTGTGCGATGTAAGTGAGCTGGTGAGGGTACGCATTTCCACTGATTGTGGTCACCTATAATGAAACATACAAAATGACGCCACAAAAGCTTAAAAATAACCTTGTGACCCTGTAGACCTTACCCACTGTCTACCTTTTACCCACTGTCTACCTGTCTACAAGGTCTGTCGGCTGAGGAGAGTGGGGAACACGCCTGTGCATCTAGAACCTGTGCTACTTGCGAAATAACCATTTCTGATGGGAGGACTTGATGGAGTAATACACAGAGTGAGGGCATTAATGTCAATCAGTTGGTAGTTTAGGTAGCGCTTGTTTTGCAGGGGGTTACTTGACATTCCTCTTCACCATAAAAGGACCATTTGCGGGAGGTATTTACTAAAAACATAATACGCCAATGGAGAGCTTCCCTCATTTTGTCCAAAATTGCTTTTGAAAATAGGAGCAGCGTGATGCGTGTGAGTGCACTCCAGTCTGCAGCCACCAACACAAGAGAGCTGTCCCTCTAGCCCCTCTCTTCCACGCTTCCTCCATTGGCTGTGCTCTGTGATAAATGAGTGCGTGGGGGGGGGAGTTTGTAAGTGCAGGACATGGAGGGCACGGGAGGAAGCAGAAGGGAAGGTATGACCTTTCCATCACTCTTGCAGGGAAAGAGGCACCTGTTACCACTCCTAAAAACTGAGAAGGCTGATTTTGTGTTTCCATTGAAGCTGGCCCTCCAGGGTCCGGAGCTGAAGGTTATGGTGAGTACGTCACAGCAGCAGCTGAGGCCAGAGGCTGCGTCACATCATAATGACCGTGGACCTCTCCCATCCTATGCAGGTGAAGGAGTTTTCACAATGTCTACCCGTTGTCATTCTCCTTATCATGGCCATCATCTTCGACCGGACCCTCTTCAACCTCTTACATATAATTTCAAAGCATTCCCAGGTGTCCTACAACTTCTCCAGTGAGTATGTGCAGCGGCCAGTAGGGGGAGCTAGCAGCTGAAAACACTGTGATAATACTACAAGGGCATCTGTGGACAGGAACACAACATTATTACACTATTAATATTGCTCTGAAGAAACAGCATATAACCAAAAGTGATGCTGCCATGTCCAAGTACAAAACCTGCTGCGTAACTAGGGATATACTGGCACAGAAATGGGGAGAGACGCGTACATGCCTTACACTCAGGCGCATGGCTTTGGTGGGGAAAGCCTTTGTTCTTATGGTGATGCTGATCCATTACTGAATACTTCTTCTCTCTCTGTAGGCCATCACAGGCTGGAGATATTTGTAGGGGGTGAGTCGATCATCGCTCGGCTTCTGCAGAAAACAATCAGTGCGTTCAACACCTCGTCCGCTACATTGCACCTCAGCAGCCTCACTGGTAAGTGCGTGATGAGCTGTGGCTGATGCAGCGCTGTACACCCGTGTCGCACACATCCATACCTCTACGTGTCCCTGTCTGTACGCCTGGCTTCCTAGGTGTCATTGCTAGACGTGCCCACTTACACTCAGCAGCATCCATTGCAGACATGCGGTTCTGGCGGATACACAGCATATATCATATGATGGGGTTCTGATTGCCGTATGCTCTGTCTTCCACAGTGTGCCTTCCACAGCCGGTCACCATGGACTACATGGACTATCTGTGGACCTGCTTTCCTGTGGTCGGCCTCCTGTTAAACTGCATACTACATGTCTACTGCTACCGGCTTCGCAGGGTGGTGGCGTCGTTTTTCTTCCCACAGGTAAACTCCCATAGTAAGGAGCATGGAGTATCTCCAGCCCCGTCTGGGCCACCACGCCCAGCAAGGCTCAGTGATCAGTTCTCCTGTAATAACAGTGGGGAGGGGGGTGGGGGTCGGAGTCCCTCTTCCATGAATTGAGGTGGGGTTCTGACAGCTCTGTTAGTATTTTGAACACCCTCCCTAGAACTTTCCCCAGTGAGAGTACTGTGACATGCAGCACCGACCAAAGACTGCAGGGGGAGCTGGGCAGCACGTGTAACCTTACATGTCAGGCTGTTTATAACATTATGTGCTGGGTGTCTTACCCGGGGATCAGAGGGCGCAGCGCGCACGGGACCCAGGAACTCAGTGCTCAACCTGCCTTCAGTACAGAGTCTGGGGGCGCACTTACTAAACACAGACAGACTGAATGCTGTGTGCCTGTGTCTGATCCCCGGGTAAGGCAGTCACTACATGTTACATACAACTTGACATGTATGTTTCTCTATCGTCCTAAGTGGATGCTGGGGTTCCTGAAAGGACCATGGGGAATAGCGGCTCCGCAGGAGACAGGGCACAAAAAAGTAAAGCTTTACTAGGTCAGGTGGTGTGCACTGGCTCCTCCCCCTATGACCCTCCTCCAGACTCCAGTTAGATTTTGTGCCCGAACGAGAAGGGTGCAATCTAGGTGGCTCTCCTAAAGAGCTGCTTAGAGAAAGTTTAGTTTAGGTTTTTTTCTTTACAGTGAGTCCTGCTGGCAACAGGATCACTGCAACGTGGGACTTAGGGGGAAAGTAGTAAACTCACCTGCATGCAGAGTGGATTTGCTGCTTGGCTACTGGACACCATTAGCTCCAGAGGGATCGAACACAGGCCCAGCCGTGGAGTCCGGTCCCGGAGCCGCGCCGCCGACCCCCTTGCAGATGCTGAAGCGTGAAGAGGTCCGGAAACCGGCGGCTGAAGACTCCTCAGTCTTCATAAGGTAGCGCACAGCACTGCAGCTGTGCGCCATTTTCCTCTCAGCACACTTCACTGGGCAGTCACTGAGGGTGCAGAGCGCTGGGGGGGGGCGCTCTGAGAGGCAAATATAAACCTTATACAAGGCTAAAAATACCTCACATATAGCCCATAGGGGCTATATGGAGATATTTAACCCCTGCCTGACTGGAAAAATAGCGGGAGAAGAACCCGCCGAAAAAGGGGCGGGGCCTATCTCCTCAGCACACGGCGCCATTTTCTGTCACAGCTCCGCTGGTCAGGACGGCTCCCAGGTCTCTCCCCTGCACTGCACTACAGAAACAGGGTAAAACAGAGAGGGGGGGCACATTAATGGCTATATATATATATATTATATATTAAAGCAGCTATAAGGGAGCACTTAATATAAGGATATCCCTTGTATATATAGCGCTTTGTGGTGTGTGCTGGCAGACTCTCCCTCTGTCTCCCCAAAAGGGCTAGTGGGTCCTGTCTTCATTAGAGCATTCCCTGTGAGTTTGCGGTGTGTGTCGGTACGGGGTGTCGACATGTATGAGGACGATATTGGTGTGGAGGCGGAGCAATTGCCAAATATGCAGATGTCACCCCCCAGGGGGTCGACACCAGAATGGATGCCTTTATTTGTGGAATTACGTGATGGTTTATCTTCCCTTAAACAGTCAGTTGAGGACATGAGGCGGCCGGACAATCAATTAATGCCTGTCCAGGCGCCTCAAACACCGTCAGGGGCTGTAAAACGCCCTTTGCCTCAGTCGGTCGACACAGACCCAGACACAGGCACTGATTCCAGTGACGACGGTAGAAATTCAAACGTATTTTCCAGTAGGGCCACACGTTATATGATTTTGGCAATGAAGGAGACGTTACATTTAGCTGATACTACAGATACCGTAAAACAGGGTATTATGTATGGTGTGAAAAAACTACAAACAGTTTTTCCTGAATCAGAAGAATTAAATGACGTGTGTGATGAAGCGTGGGTTGCTCCTGATAAAAAGTTGATAATTTCAAAAAAGTTATTGGCATTATACCCTTTCCCGCCAGAGGTTAGGGCGCGCTGGGAAACACCCCCTAAGGTGGACAAGGCGCTCACACGCTTATCTAAACAAGTGGCGTTACCCTCTCCTGAGACGGCCGCACTTAAGGATCCATCAGATAGAAAGATGGAAGTTATTCAAAAGAATATATACACACATGCAGGTGTTATACTACGACCAGCTATAGCAACTGCCTGGATGTGCAGTGCTGGAGTAGTTTGGTCAGAATCCCTGATTGAAAATATTGATACCCTAGATAGGGACAATGTTTTACTGTCGTTAGAACAAATAAAGGATGCATTTATCTATATGCGTGATGCACAGAGGGATATTTGCACACTGGCATCTCGGGTGAGTGCTATGTCCATTTCAGCCAGAAGAGCCTTATGGACACGACAGTGGACAGGCGATGCGGATTCAAAACGTCACATGGAGGTTTTGCCGTATAAAGGGGAGGAGTTATTTGGAGTTGGTCTATCAGACTTGGTGGCCACGGCTACTGCCGGGAAATCCACTTTTTTACCTCAAGTCACTCCCCAACAGAGAAAGGCACCGACCTTTCAACCGCAGCCTTTTCGCTCCTACAAAAATAAGAGAGCAAAGGGTTTGTCGTACCTGCCACGAGGCAGAGGAAGAGGGAAGAGACACCAACAGGCAGCTCCTTCCCAGGAACAGAAGCCCTCCCCGGCTCCTGCAAAAACCTCAGCATGACGCTGGGGCCTCTCAAGCGGACTCGGGGACAGTGGGCGGCCGTCTCAAAAATTACAGCGCGCAGTGGGCTCACTCGCAGGTAGACCCCTGGATCCTGCAGATAATATCTCAGGGGTACAGGTTGGAATTAGAGACGGATCCTCCTCATCGTTTCCTGAAGTCTGCTTTACCAACCGTCTCTTCCGAAAGGGAGAGGGTGTTGGAAGCCATTCACAAGCTGTACGCTCAGCAGGTGATAGTCAAAGTACCCCTATTACAACAAGGAAAGGGGTATTATTCCACTCTATTTGTGGTACCGAAGCCGGATGGCTCGGTAAGGCCTATTCTAAATCTGAAGTCCTTGAACCTCTACATAAAAAAGTTCAAGTTCAAGATGGAGTCACTCAGAGCAGTGATAGCGAACCTGGAAGAAGGGGACTTTATGGTATCCTTGGACATCAAGGATGCGTATCTACACGTTCCGATTTACCCCGCACACCAGGGGTACCTCAGGTTCATTGTTCAAAACTGTCACTATCAGTTTCAGACGCTGCCGTTCGGATTGTCCACGGCGCCTCGGGTCTTTACCAAGGTAATGGCCGAGATGATGATTCTTCTTCGAAGAAAAGGCGTATTAGTTATCCCATACTTGGACGATCTCCTAATAAGGGCAAGGTCCAGAGAACAGCTGGAGACAGCTTTAGCACTATCTCAAGAGGTGCTAAGACAACACGGGTGGATTCTGAATATTCCAAAATCCCATTTAATCCCGACAACTCGTCTGCTGTTCCTAGGAATGATTCTGGACACGGTTCAGAAAAAGGTTTTCCTTCCAGAGGAAAAAGCCAAGGAGTTATCCGATCTGGTCAGGAACCTCCTAAAACCAGGAAAGGTGTCAGTACATCAATGCACAAGAGTCCTGGGAAAAATGGTGGCTTCTTACGAAGCAATTCCATTCGGCAGATTCCATGCAAGAATATTCCAAAGGGATCTGTTGGACAAATGGTCAGGGTCGCATCTGCAGATGCACCTGCGAATAACCCTGTCACCAAAGACAAGGGTGTCACTTCTGTGGTGGTTGCAAAAGGCTCACCTATTAGAAGGCCGCAGATTCGGCATTCAGGATTGGATCCTGGTGACCACGGACGCCAGCCTGAGAGGCTGGGGAGCAGTCACACAAGGAAGAAACTTCCAGGGAGTATGGACGAGTCTGGAAAAGTCTCTTCACATAAACATTCTGGAACTAAGAGCAATCTACAATGCTCTAAGCCAGGCGGAACTTCTCCTGAAAGGAAAGCCGGTGTTGATTCAGTCGGACAACATCACGGCGGTCGCCCATGTAAACAGGCAGGGCGGCACAAGAAGCAGGAGTGCAATGGCAGAAGCTGCCAAGATTCTTCGCTGGGCGGAGAATCACGTGATAGCACTGTCAGCAGTGTTCATCCCGGGCGTGGACAACTGGGAAGCAGACTTCCTCAGCAGACACGATCTTCATCCGGGAGAGTGGGGTCTACATCCAGAAGTCTTCAACATGTTAATAGACCGTTGGGAAAGACCAATTGTAGACATGATGGCGTCTCGCCTCAACAAGAAACTGGACAAATATTGCGCCAGGTCAAGAGATCCACAGGCAATAGCTGTGGACGCACTGGTAACTCTTTGGGTGTACCAGTCAGTGTATGTGTTTCCTCCTCTGCCGCTCATACCAAAGGTATTGAAGATCATACGGCAAAGAAGAGTAAGAACAATACTAGTGGTTCCGGATTGGCCGAGAAGGACTTGGTATCCGGAACTTCAAGAGATGCTCACGGACGAACCGTGGCCTCTACCTCTGAGAAGGGACCTGCTACAGCAGGGTCCCTGTCTTTTTCAAGACTTACCGCGGCTGCGTTTGACGGCATGGCGGTTGAACGCCAGATCCTAAAAGGGAAAGGCATTCCAGAAGAAGTCATTCCTACCTTGATTAAGGCACGGAAGGAAGTCACCGTGAAACATTATCACCGCATTTGGCGAAAATATGTAGCGTGGTGCGAGGATCGGAGTGTTCCGACGGAGGAATTCCAACTGGGTCGTTTCCTACATTTCCTGCAATCAGGATTATCTATGGGTCTCAAATTGGGATCCATTAAGGTTCAAATTTCGGCCCTGTCAATATTCTTCCAAAAAGAATTGGCCTCTGTCCCTGAGGTCCAGACTTTTGTCAAGGGAGTACTGCATATACAGCCTCCTGTGGTGCCTCCGGTGGCACCGTGGGATCTAAATGTAGTTTTAGATTTCCTCAAATCCCATTGGTTTGAACCATTGAAAAAGGTGGATTTGAAATATCTCACATTGAAAGTGACTATGTTACTAGCCCTGGCCTCTGCCAGGAGAGTATCTGAATTGGCGGCTTTATCTTATAAAAGTCCTTATCTAATCTTCCATTCGGATAGGGCAGAACTGCGGACTCGTCCGCATTTTCTCCCTAAAGTGGTATCAGCATTTCATCTGAACCAACCTATTGTGGTGCCTGCGGCCACTAGCGACTTGGAGGACTCCAAGTTGTTGGACGTTGTCAGAGCCTTAAAAATATACATTTCAAGGACGGCTGGAGTCAGAAAATCTGACTCGCTGTTTATATTGTATGCACCCAACAAGTTGGGCGCACCTGCTTCTAAGCAGTCGATTGCTCGTTGGATTTGTAACACAATTCAACTTGCACATTCTGTGGCAGGCCTGCCACAGCCTAAAACTGTAAAAGCCCACTCCACAAGGAAGGTGGGCTCATCTTGGGCGGCTGCCCGAGGGGTCTCGGCATTACAACTCTGCCGAGCAGCTACGTGGTCGGGGGAGAACACGTTTGTAAAATTTTACAAATTTGATACCCTGGCAAAGGAGGACCTGGAGTTCTCTCATTCGGTGCTGCAGAGTCATCCGCACTCTCCCGCCCGTTTGGGAGCTTTGGTATAATCCCCATGGTCCTTTCAGGAACCCCAGCATCCACTTAGGACGATAGAGAAAATAAGAATTTACTTACCGATAATTCTATTTCTCGGAGTCCGTAGTGGATGCTGGGCGCCCATCCCAAGTGCGGATTATCTGCAATACTTGTACATAGTTATTGTTAACTAATTCGGGTTATTGTTAAGGAGCCATCTTTAAGAGGCCCTTTCTGTTGTCATACTGTTAACTGGGTTTAGATCACAAGTTGTACGGTGTGATTGGTGTGGCTGGTATGAGTCTTACCCGGGATTCAAAATGCCTCCCTTATTGTGTATGCTCGTCCGGGCACAGTACCTAACTGGAGTCTGGAGGAGGGTCATAGGGGGAGGAGCCAGTGCACACCACCTGACCTAGTAAAGCTTTACTTTTTTGTGCCCTGTCTCCTGCGGAGCCGCTATTCCCCATGGTCCTTTCAGGAACCCCAGCATCCACTACGGACTCCGAGAAATAGAATTATCGGTAAGTAAATTCTTATTTTTCATTTGCTGGCCAGCTCCCCCCTGCAGTCTTTGGTAGGTGCTGAAGCCCAGGGGCAGCAGCCGCTGCTTGTGGCAAGGCCAGTACCCCGAGTCAATGCTCTTATGCTGCCCAGCATTACAGTGTGATTACACCAATCCTAAATATCACATTTCTGCTGAATTAGGAACGATATGAGGCCATTATCTTTACAAAGGAGATTGCTGGATTTAACAGATCAGCTGACTCCCTCATGCTGTAAGACTGGGTTGTCGAAGCCCCTCCTCTACATACATTGTAAGGGTGGAGTTTCCACAACCCTTCTGCTAGTCTCCGGAGCAGGAGAGAAATGCAGCCCTCAGAAAGTACCTGAGCGTAGCCATCCTTACATGTAACTTTCCCTGTTCCCGCAGAGAGAAAAGGCCAGAGTTCTCTTTTTATATAATACGTCCCTGATGAATAGAGGCGATTACATCAACACCATGCGCAAGAGAATTCTGAAGAAATTCAGGGACCGCCACCCGGTGAGATGGTCACTCCTCAATTGTGGTCTCTCAGCCTTCCCTTATTTACTCTCCCGCACCCTCCAACCTACTCTCCTACCACTGTACTCTCCCACACCCTCCAACCTACTCTCCTACCACTTTGCTCTCCCCCACCCTCCAACCTGCTCTCCTACCACTGTGCTCTCCCGCACCCTCCAACCTACTCTCCTACCACTGTGCTCTCGCGCACCCTCCAAACTACTCTCCTACCACTGTGCTCTCCCGCACCCTCCAACCTACTCTCCTACCACTGTGCTCTCCCGCACCCTCCAACCTACTCTCCTACCACTGTGCTCTCCCGCACCCTCCAACCTACTCTCCTACCACTGTGCTCTCCCGCACCCTCCAACCTACTGTCCTACCACTGTGCTCTCCCGCACCCTCCAACCTACTGTCCTACCACTGTGCTCTCCCGCACACCCCTACCTACTCTCCTACCACTGTGCTCTCCCGCACCCTCCAAACTACTCTCCTACCACTGTGCTCTCCCGCACACCCCTACCTACTCTCCTACCACTGTGCTCTCCCGCAACCTCCAAACTACTCTCCTACCACTGTGCTCTCCCGCACCCTCCAACCTACTCTCCTACCACTGTGCTCTCCCGCACCCTCCAACCTACTCTCCTACCACTGTGCTCTCCCGCACCCTCCAACCTACTGTCCTACCACTGTGCTCTCCCGCACCCTCCAACCTACTGTCCTACCACTGTGCTCTCCCGCACACCCCTACCTACTCTCCTACCACTGTGCTCTCCCGCACCCTCCAAACTACTCTCCTACCACTGTGCTCTCCCGCACACCCCTACCTACTCTCCTACCACTGTGCTCTCCCGCAACCTCCAAACTACTCTCCTACCACTGTGCTCTCCCGCACCCTCCAACCTACTCTCCTACCACTGTGCTCTCCCGCACACCCCTACCTACTCTCCTACCACTGTGCTCTCCCGCACCCTCCAAACTACTCTCCTACCACTGTGATCTCCCGCACCCTCCAAACTACTCTCCTACCACTGCTCTCCCGCACCCTCCAACCTTCTCTCCTACCACTGTGATCTCCCGCACCCTCCAAACTACTGTCCTACCACTGTGCTCTCCCGCACCCTCCAAACTACTCTCCTACCACTGTGCTCTCCCGCACACCCCTACCTACTCTCCTACCACTGGGCTCTCCTGCACACCCCTACCTACTCTCCTACCACTGTGCTCTCCCGCACACCCCTACCTACTCTCCTACCACTGGGCTCTCCTGCACACCCCTACCTACTCTCCTACCACTGTGATCTCCCGCACCCTCCAAACTACTCTCCTACCACTGTGATCTCCCGCACCCTCCAAACTACTCTCCTACCACTGTGCTCTCCCGCACACCCCTACCTACTCTCCTACCACTGGGCTCTCCCGCACACCCCTACCTACTCTCCTACCACTGGGCTCTCCTGCACACCCCTACCTACTCTCCTACCACTGGGCTCTCCTGCACACCCCTACCTACTCTCCTACCACTGGGCTCTCCTGCACACCCCTACCTACTCTCCTACCACTGTGCTCTCCCGCACACCCCTACCTACTCTCCTACCACTGGGCTCTCCTGCACACCCCTACCTACTCTCCTACCACTGTGATCTCCCGCACCCTCCAAACTACTCTCCTACCACTGTGCTCTCCCGCACACCCCTACCTACTCTCCTACCACTGGGCTCTCCTGCACACCCCTACCTACTCTCCTACCACTGGGCTCTCCTGCACACTCCTACCTACTCTCCTACCACTGTGCTGTACTGCACCCTCGTACTACTGTACTCTCCTCCACCCTCGTACTACTGTACTCTCCTCCACCCTCCACCCACTGTACTCTCCTCCACCCTCCAACGACTGTACTCTCTTCCATCCTCCAACCACTGTACTCTCCTCCACCCTCCAACCACTGTACTCTCTTCCACCCTCCACCCACTGTACTCTCCTCCACCCTCCAACCACTGTACTCTCTTCCACCCTCCACCCACTGCACTCTCCTCCACCCTCCAACCACTGTACTCTCTTCCACCCTCCAACCACTGTACTCTCTTCCATCCTCCAGCCACTGTACTCTCCTGAAACCCAACCACTGCACTCTCCTCCACCCTCCAACCACTGTACTCTCTTCCACCCTCCAACCACTGTACTCTCTTCCATCCTCCAGCCACTGTACTCTCCTGAAACCCAACCACTGTACTCTCCTCCACCCTCCAACCACTGTACTCTCTTCCACCCTCCAACCACTGTACTCTCCCCCACCCTCCAACCACTGTACTCTCCCCCACCCTCCAACCACTGTACTCTCCTCCACCCTCCACCCACTGTACTCTCCTCCACCCTCCAACCACTGTACTCTCCTCCACCCTCCAACCACTGTACTCTCCTCCACCCTCCAACCACTGTACTCTCCTCCACCCTCCAACCACTGTACTCTCTTCCACCCTCCAACCACTGTACTCTCCCCCACCCTCCAACCACTGTACTCTCCCCCACCCTCCAACCACTGTACTCTCCTCCACCCTCCACCCACTGTACTCTCCTCCACCCTCCAACCACTGTACTCTCCTCCACCCTCCAACCACTGTACTCTCCTCCACCCTCCAACCACTGTACTCTCCTCCACCCTCCAAACACTGTACTCTCCTGCATCCTCCAACCACTGTACTCTCCTCCACCCTCCAACCACTGTACTCTCTTCCACCCTCCAACCACTGTACTCTCCTCCACCCTCCAACCACTGTACTCTCTTCCATCCTCCAACGACTTTACTCTCCTGAAACCCAACCACTGTACTCTCTTCCACCCTCCAACGACTGTACTCTCCTCCACCCTCCAACCACTGTACTCTCTTCCACCCTCCAACCACTGTACTCTCTTCCACCCTCCAACCACTGTACTCTCTTCCACCCTCCAGCCACTGTACTCTCCTCCACCCTCCAACCACTGTACTCTCCTCCACCCTCCAACCACTGTACTCTCTTCCACCCTCCAACCACTGTACTCTCCTCCACCCTCCAACCACTGTACTCTCCTCCACCCTCCAACCACTGTACTCTCTTCCATCCTCCAACGACTTTACTCTCCTGAAACCCAACCACTGTACTCTCCTCCACCCTCCAACCACTGTACTCTCTTCCACCCTCCACCCACTGTACTCTCCTCCACCCTCCAACCACTGTACTCTCTTCCACTCTCCAACCACTTTACTCTCCTGAAACCCAAACACTGTACTCTCCTGCATCCTCCTACCACTGTATCCTCCTGCACTCTCCAGCCACTGTACTCTCCCGTACTTTTGTACCACTGCACTCTCCCCCAGTCTGCTACCACTGTACTCTCCCGTATTTGATTACGTCCTAGAGGATGCTGGGGTCCACATTAGTACCATGGGGTATAGAGAGTTTAATAGTGTGGGCTGGCTCCTCCCTCTATGCCCCTCCTACCAGATTCAGTTTAGAAAATGTGCCCGGAGGAGCCGGTCACAGCTAGGGGAGCTCCTAGGAGTTTTTCTAGTTTTATTATTTTTCTGAGTGTTAGGTACAGGGACGCTGCTGGCAACAGCCTCCCTGCTTCGTGGGACTTAGGGGGGTAGTGGGATCCAACCCTAGAGGTTAATGGCTCCTATCTCCGCTGACAGGACACTGAGCTCCTGAGGGAGCCCACGAGGTGACCGCTCACTCCCGCAGCACGGCCGCCACCCCCTAACAAGCGGGTCACCGGTGTGAAATGGTGGCATAAGGGTTGGAGCGCAGCCCTGTGAAGCTGCGCTCCAGAGGGCTCAGCGGTACAATGTGCAGTGCTGTGAGGGGCGCCCTGAGCCTGCGCACAGACCCTACACTGGTATACAGAGGCTAACAAGGGCTAATCCCACTATTAGCAACTGATTTACCTCAGGCCAGTATAATCCATGAAAGCGGGAAGACGCGCCATTACAGGGGGCGGGGCTTCTTCCTCAGAGCGGATTCAGCACTCACCGGCGCCATTTTCTTCCTGCAGATCACACTACAGAGACGCTGACAGGGAGCGCTGCCCTCCTCTACACTCCACATATCCTCTGCGGTACCAGGGTGTATTAGACAAGGGGGGGAGAGTGTTGTTTTTCACTGTTCAATCTATTAGAGTTATTCAGTCAGCGCCAGGCATTTATCATAATAACTGACTACTGGGGCGCTGTGTGGCTGGCTCATTATACTCTGTGTCTCTCTGAAGGGAAACTGGGGGGTAAATTTACTAAGATGGGAGATCTATTTAAGATGGGATGTTGCCCATAGCAACCAATCAGATTCTACTTCTCATTTATCTAGCACCTTCTAGAAGATAATACCTGGAATCTGGTTGGTTGCTATGGGCAACATTACATCTTAAATAGAATTCCCATCTTAGTAAATTTACCCCTGTGTCTGCATTTTCCTGTGTGTGTGTGTGTGTGTGTGTGTGTGTGTGTGTGTGTGTGTGTGTGTGTGTGTGTGTTGATCTATCTCACGTTACCATGTCCAGGGACTCTGTGTCTTGTGCTGCAGAGTGTGTATCTTCTCCTGAGGAGTCTATTCCATGTACTCAGGAATGTAATATTCTGTCCCAGGCTTCTGAATCCGAACCCCCATGGGTGGCTTCTTTCCGGGGAATGATATCCCAGATTTCATCTAGGATAGCTCACAATGAGACTGAAACACAGGTTTGTCCTCATGCCTGGGTACAAGATATTGTCACCCAGGGGTACAGACTGGAGTTTCAAGAACTCCCACATCACAGGTTCTTCAAATCAGGTTTACCAGGTTCGCTGACAGAAAGTGCTATCCTACAGGAAGCCATTCAAAAATTGCTAAGGTCAAATGTCATTGTTCTAGTTCCACCTCACTTAACAAACAAAGGTTATTACTCAAACCTGTTTGTGGTACCAAAACCGGATGGTTCGGTCAGGCCAATATTGAACCTAAAGTCATTGAACCCTTATTTGAGGGAATTCAAATTCAAGATGGAGTTCCTGAGAGCGGTAATCTCAGGTCTGGAGGGGGGGGATTTCTGGTATCCCTAGCTATCAAGGATGCGTACCTTCACATTTCGATCTGTCCGCCTCATCAGGCTTATCTAAGATTTGCGCTGCTGGACTGTCACTATAAGTTCCAGGCACTGCCGTTTGGCCTCTCCACGACACCGAGGGTGTTCACCAAGGTCATGGCGAAAATAATGCTACTCCGCAAGCAGGGTCTGAACATCTGGACGATCTGCTGATAAAAGTGTCTTCCAGGGAAAAGTTGTTACAGAGCACTGCTCTCTCGACTCAACTACTACAGGATCATGGATGGATCCTGAATCTTCCAAAGTCGCATTTGGAGCCGACAAGGAGACTGTCCTTCCTGGGGATGATCCTCGACACGGAATTATAGAGGGTGTTTCTACCGGATGAGAAAGCGTTGGTGATTCAAACAATGGTTCGGGATGTCCTGAAGCCAGCCCGGGTGTCGGTTCATCAGTGCGTTCGCCTTCTGGGAAAGATGGTGGCCTCTTACGAGGCTCTACAGTACGGAAGATTTAATGCACGACCCTTCCAACTGGATCTTCTGGACAAGTGGTCGGGATCTCATCTTCACATGCACCAGAGGATACGTCTGTCGCCGAAAGCCAGAATCTCGCTCCTCTGGTGGCTGCAAACTTCTCACCCTCTGGAGGGCTGCAGGTTCGGGATTCAGAATTGGATTCTTCTAACCACGAATGCGAGTCTCCGAGGTTGGGGAGCAGTCACCCAAGGGGAAAACTTCCAAGGAAGGTGGTAGAGTCTGGAATCCATCCTTCCGATAAACATTCTGGAACTAAGGGCCGTGTACAACGGTCTTCTAAAAGCGGTGACAGCTTTTAAAAGATCAGGCCATTCAGGTTCAGTCGGACAATGTAACGACGGTGGCTTACATAAACCGACAAGGTGGAACGAAGAGCAGAGCGGCAATGTCAGAGGTAACAAGGATCATCCTCTGCGCAGAAAAGCACGCGGTGGCACTGTCAGCAATCTTCAGTCCAGGAGTGGACAACTGGGAAGCGGACTTCCTCAGCAGACACGATCTCCATCCAGGAGAGTGGGGCCTCCACCCGGAGGTGTTCGCAGAGGTGACAGGTCTTTGAGGCGTACCTCAAATAGACATGATGGCCTCCTGCTTCAACAAGAAGCTTCGGAGGTACTGTTCCAGGTCGAGAGACCCACAGGCAGTGGCGGTGGATTCCCTGGTAACTCCGTGGGTGTTAAAGTCAGTGTATGTGTTCCCTCCACTTCCACTTATCCCAAGGATTCTCAAACTAATAAAGAGAACAAGAGTTCAGGCGATCCTCATTGCTCCGGACTGGCCAAGAAGGGCTTGGTACGCGGATCTTCTGGAATTACTGCTGGAAGATCCGAGGCTTCTTCCTCTTTGCGTGGACCTTCAGCAACAGGGGCCGTTCGCTAATCAAGACTTACCACGGCTCCGTTTGACGGCATTGAGGTTGAACGCCAGATCTTTGCTTGGAAGGGCATTCCGAACAAATTTATTCCTACCCTGATACAGGCTAGGTGTCAGGGCCGAGTGTTTTTGTGAATCCGTTAACCCTGGACCAATCAAAGGTGTAGTTGCTGGTGTTTGATGAAAGTAGGGAGTACGAAGAAAGTTCTGTTTCATATATTTATTAAAGGCAACAATTCCAGTAAGGAGTTAAATGACAATTATTAGTCACCATATATATACTGACGTATTGCAATGAATGGTATAAGATAAGCAGGAACAGCCTTAAAGATGCATTGAAGAAATGTTCATACAACTGAGTTTAAACAGGCTTGTGAAGAATTGTCCAAATGAAGCAATGACTGGTGCCAAACTGTAAGGAGTGCTGGATATTGTAGACATAAATGAATAACTAGAGACTTGTACTGAAGCTTAAAGGTTAAACTGGAAAGCTGTGAAGAATTGTCCTTGATTGCAGCAGCAATGAAAATACAATACTGAATAGAATACTTGTAAATTTTGAAGAAGCACTGCGAAATTGCAGCAGACGACAATGGTGAAAAATGAGTTAAACCAGAGGTTCCCAAACTGTGTGCGGTGGCTCCCCGGGGTACCTCGGGACACTTGCCAGGGTGCCCTGGGTTGGTGGTCCAGGACCAATTCAAATTATTCATGGTCAATATAATAGGCAAAACCAGTGCTGGTGGCTGCCAGTCATAAAATATGTGGCCAAACAGAAGCAAATCTTGTCCCTCACCACACAACTGACCCTAAGGATGACATATAAACGCGATCTACTTAATGTAATATTTCTTTCTAAATTTCTTAATAAGAAATTTTTGGCCTAGGGGTGCCGTGAAAATTTTTTGGAAACCACTGAGTTAAACTGAGAGCTGATTAAACGAGCACCTGAGTTTAGTAGAATATTCCAAAGGCTGTGTGATTGAAGCAGACAGATAGGGTAACCTCTCACAAGACTCTGGAAATCTACTTGTTGCCACTGGGAGAGCGATTGACTGACAGCACAGCAGGGAGCTGGTGGATCTTTTGCAGTGAAGGCTGCAGGCAGACCTCTAGGAGCGGAGGCGATATCTGGACCACTGGAATCACACAGAAAACCACGGAGAGAGCACAGAGCTTGGGTACAGAGTAACTACAACAAAGCACTGGCTCAGAGTAACATAATCCCAGCCTACTTAAAGGTAGCACAAGCACGGGATTGGCTAACACTTACCCACAGGTGTTTCACAAGTGCTCTCAGGTGCTCATTTGGTCTCCAACATGGCCGCCTCCTATACTACAGACACACAGCGGTGCCTTTGGCCATTTGGTCCCTGCACTCCCGGCTCCCAGAACCTGCATCACCTCTACCGCTGACCAGGCTGCGCCCCCACACGGCCACACAGCACCGCAAGCAACTGCGCTGGCAATGGACGGACCCCAGAACCCGCAGAGGTGAGTGATCGGTTCGTGACACTAGGAAAGGAGTTACGTCTAAACACTACCATTGAATTTGGAAAAGTATGTGTTTTGGTGTGAATCCAAGAAGTTTCCTACGGTGGAGTTTAAAATGGGACGGTTTCTCCTCTTTCTGCAAGCAGGTGTGGATGTGGGCCTGCGCCTGGGCTCCATAAAAGTCCAGATTTCGGCCTTGTCCATTTTCTTCTAGAAACAATTGTCTGTCCTCCCTGAGGTTCAGACTTTCTTGAAAGAGGTTCTGCACATCCAGCCTCCCTTTGTGCCTCCTACGGCACCTTGGGATCTTAATGTGGTGCTGCAGTTCCTGCAGTCGGATTGGTTTGAACCTTTACATGAGGTTGAGGTCAAGTTTCTTACTTGGAAGGCGGTCACACTTTTGGCATTGGCATCTGCTAGACGTGTGTTGGAATTGGGGGCATTGTCCTGCAAGATCCCCTACTTGATTTTCCATGAAAACAGAGCTGAGCTCAGGACGCGTCAGCAGTTTCTTCCGAAGGTTGTGTCGGCTTTTCATATCAACCAACCTATTGTGGTGCCAGTGGCTGCTGCCTCCTCAATTACCTCAAAGTCCTTGGATAATGTTAGGGCTTTGAAGAATTATATGAAGAGGGCTACTCGTCACAGAAAGTCGGACTCTCTGTTTGTCCATTATGATCCCAACAAGGGCCCTCATTCCGAGTTGTTCGCTCATTATTTTTCTTCGCATCGGTGCGATTAGTCGCAAACTGCGCATGCGCAACATTCGCAGTGTGCCTGCGCCAAGTAAATTTGCTAAAAAATTTGGTATTTTACTCACGGCTTAACGAAGAAATCTCTTCGTTCTGGTGATCGGAGTGTGATTGACAGGAAGTGGGTGTTTCTGGGCGGAAACTAGCCGTTTTATGGGTGTGTGCGGAAAAAACGCAGCCGTTTCTGGGAAAAACGCGGGAGTGTCTGAAGAAACGGGGGAGTGTCTGGGCGAACGCTGGGTGTGTTTGTGACGTCAAACCAGGAACGAAACTGACTGAACTGATCGCAATGGCAGAGTAAGTCTCGAGCTACTCAGAAACTGCTAAGAAATTTCTATTCGCAATTCTGCTAATCTTTCGTTCGCAATTATTCTATGATCAAATACACTCCCAGTAGGCGGTGGCTTAGCGTGTGCAATGCTGCTAAAAGCAGCTAGCGAGCGAACAACTCGGAATGAGGGCCAAGGTTGGGTGTCCTGCTTCTAAGCAGACGATCTCTCGCTGGATCAGGTTCACTATCCAGCATGCGTATTCTACGGCAGGCTTGCCATGTCCAAGATCTGTTAAGGCCCACTCTACTTGTAAGGTGGATTCTTCCTGGGCGCCCGGGGTGTCTCGGCTTTACAACTCTGCCGAGCTGCTACTTGGTCATGATCTAACATGTTTGCTAAGTTCTACAAGTTCGATACTTTGGCCTCTGAGGACCTTAAGCTTGGTCAATCGGTGCTGCAGGAGCCTCCACGCTCTCCCTCCCGTACTGGGAGCTTTGGTACATCCCCATGGTACTAAATGGACCCCAGCATCCTCTAGGACATAAGAGAAAATAGGATTTTAATTACCTACCAGTAAATCCTTTTCTTGAAGTCCATATAGCAGGGCTGGCCAAACCGGTCCTCGAGATCTACCAACGGTTCACATTTTCCAGACCACCTAGCTGGTACACAGGTGTAGTCATTACTAATTAAGATGTGCTGCATTCATTCCTAACTGACAATTCTACAGATCTCCAGGAGGCCTGGAAAACATGAACTGTTGGTAGATCTCGAGGACCGGTTTGGCCAGCCCTGCCATATAGGATGCTGGGCGCCCGCTTAGCGCTTCGTTTTCCTGCATATAAGTACTGTTGTTCAGCCGTTGCTGAATTGTTTCAAGTTGGTTAGCTTGGCTTTCTGCTGTTATGTGTGAGCTGGTGTGAATCTCACCACTATCTGTGTATTTCCTTCTCTCGAAGTATGTCCGTCTCCTCGGGCAGAGTTTCTAGACTGAGTCTGGTAGGAGGGGCATAGAGGGAGGAGCCAGCCCACACTATTAAACTCTTAAAGTGCCCATGGCTCCCAAGGGACCCGTCTATACCCCATGGTACTAATGTGGATCCCAGCATCCTCTACGGACTACAAGAAAAGGATTTATCGGTAGGTAATTAAAATCCTATTTTTTCCAGCCACTGTACTCTCCTGCACCCCCCAGCCACTGTACTCTCCTTCATCCTCCATCTACTGTACTCTCCTTCATCCTCCATCTACTGTACTCTCCTTCATCCTCCATCTACTGTACTCTCCTTCATCCTCCATCTACTGTACTCTCCTTCATCCTCCATCTACTGTACTCTCCAGCACCCTCCAGCCACTGTACTCTCCTGCACCCTCCAGCCACTGTACTCTCCTGCACCCTCCAGCCACTGTACTCTCCTTCATCCTCCATCTACTGTACTCTCCTGCACCCTCCAGCCACTGTACTCTCCTTCATTCTCCATCTACTGTACTCTCCTTCATCCTCCATCTACTGTACTCTCCTTCATCCTCCAGCCACTGTACTCTCCTTCATCCTCCAGCCACTGTACTCTCCTTCATCCTCCATCTACTGTACTCTCTTTCATCCTCCATCTACTGTACTCTCCTTCATCCTCCATCTACTGTACTCTCCTTCATCCTCCATCTACTGTACTCTCCTTCATCCTCCATCTACTGTACTCTCCTTCATCCTCCAGCCACTGTACTCTCCTTCATCCTCCATCTACTGTACTCTCCTTCATCCTCCAGCCACTGTACTCTCCTTCATCCTCCAGCCACTGTACTCTCCTTCATCCTCCATCTACTGTACTCTCCTGCACCCTCCAGCCACTGTACTCTCCTTCATCCTCCATCTACTGTACTCTCCTTCATCCTCCATCTACTGTACTCTCCTTCATCCTCCATCTACTGTACTCTCCTTCATCCTCCATCTACTGTACTCTCCTTCATCCTCCAGCCACTGTACTCTCCTTCATCCTCCAGCCACTGTACTCTCCTGCACCCTCCAGCCACTGTACTCTCCTTCATCCTCCATCTACTGTACTCTCCTTCATCCTCCATCTACTGTACTCTCCTTCATCCTCCATCTACTGTACTCTCCTTCATCCTCCAGCCACTGTACTCTCCTTCATCCTCCAGCCACTGTACTCTCCTTCATCCTCCATCTACTGTACTCTCCTTCATCCTCCATCTACTGTACTCTCCTTCATCCTCCATCTACTGTACTCTCCTTCATCCTCCATCTACTGTACTCTCCTTCATCCTCCATCTACTGTACTCTCCTTCATCCTCCATCTACTGTACTCTCCTTCATCCTCCATCTACTGTACTCTCCTTCATCCTCCAGCCACTGTACTCTCCTTCATCCTCCAGCCACTGTACTCTCCTTCATCCTCCATCTACTGTACTCTCCTTCATCCTCCAGCCACTGTACTCTCCTGCACCCTCCAGCCACTGTACTCTCCTTCATCCTCCAGCCACTGTCCTCTCCTTCATCCTCCAGCCACTGTCCTCTCCTTCATCCTCCATCCACTGTCCTCTCCTTCATCCTCCAGCCACTGTCCTCTCCTTCATCCTCCATCTACTGTACTCTCCTTCATCCTCCATCTACTGTACTCTCCTTCATCCTCCATCTACTGTACTCTCCTTCATCCTCCAGCCACTGTCCTCTCCTTCATCCTCCAGCCACTGTCCTCTCCTTCATCCTCCAGCCACTGTCCTCTCCTTCATCCTCCATCTACTGTACTCTCCTTCATCCTCCATCTACTGTACTCTCCTTCATCCTCCATCTACTGTACTCTCCTTCATCCTCCATCTACTGTACTCTCCTTCATCCTCCAGCCACTGTCCTCTCCTTCATCCTCCAGCCACTGTACTCTCCTACACCCTCCAGCCACTGTACTCTGCTTCATCCTCCATCTACTGTACTCTCCTGCACCCTCCATCTACTGTACTCTCCTACACCCTCCAGCCACTGTACTCTCCTGCACCCTCCAGCCACTGTATTCTCCTGCACCCTCCAGCCACTGTACTCTCCCTCACCCTCCAGCCACTGTACTCTCCCTCACCCTCCAGCCACTGTCCTCTCCTGCATCCTCCAGCCACTATACTCTCCTTCATCCTCCATCTACTGTACTCTCCTTCCTCCTCCATCTACTGTACTCTCCTTCATCCTCCATCTACTGCACTCTCCTGCACCCTCCATCTACTGTCCTCTCCCTCACCCTCCAGCCACTGTCCTCTCCCTCACCCTCCAGCCACTGTACTCTCCCTCACCCTCCAGCCACTGTCCTCTCCCGCACCCTCCAGCCACTGTACTCTCCAGCACCCTCCAGCCACTGTACTCTCCTTCATCCTCCATCTCCTGCATCCTCCAGCCACTGTACGCTCCTGCACCCTCCAGCCACTGTACTCTCCTTCATCCTCCATCTCCTGCACCCTCCAGCCACTGTACTCTCCTTCATCCTCCAGCCACTGTACTCTGCTTCATCCTCCAGCCACTGTACGCTCTTGCACCCTCCAGCCACTGTACTCTCCTGCACCCTCCATCTACTGTCCTCTCTCTCACCCTCCAGCCACTGTACTCTCCCTCACCCGCCAGCCACTGTACTCTCCCTCACCCTCCAGCCACTGTACTCTCCCGCACCCTCCAGCCACTGTACTCTCTTTCATCCTCCATCTCCTGCACCCTCCAGCCACTGTACGCTCCTGCACCCTCCAGCCACTGTCCTCTCCCTCACCCTCCAGCCACTGTCCTCTCCCTCACCCTCCAGCCACTGTACTCTCTTTCATCCTCCATCTCCTGCACCCTCCAGCCACTGTACGCTCCTGCACCCTCCAGCCACTGTACTCTCCTTCATTCTCCATCTCCTGCACCTTCCAGCCACTGTACGCTCCTGCACCCTCCAGCCACTGTCCTCTCCCTCACCCTCCAGCCACTGTCCTCTCCCTCACCCTCCAGCCACTGTCCTCTCCTGCACCCTCCAGCCACTGTACTCTCCTGCACCCTCCAGCCACTGTACTCTCCTGCACCCTCCAGCCACTGTACTCTCCTGCACCCTCCAGCCACTGTCCTCTCCCTCACCCTCCAGCCACTGTACTCTCCTGCACCCTCCAGCCACTGTACTCTCCTGCACCCTCCAGCCACTGTCCCCTCCTTCACCCTCCAGCCACTGTACTCTCCTTCATCCTCCATCTCCTGCACCCTCCAGCCACTGTCCTCTCCCGCACCCTCCAGCCACTGTCCTCTCCCGCACCCTCCAGCCACTGTCCTCTCCTGCACCCTCCAGCCACTGTACTCTCCTGCACCCTCCAGCCACTGTCCTCACCCTCCAGCCACTGTCCTCACCCTCCAGCCACTGTACTCTCCTGCACCCTCCAGCCACTGTACTCTCCTGCACCCTCCAGCCACTGTCCTCTCCTTCACCCTCCAGCCACTGTACTCTCCTTCATCCTCCATCTCCTGCACCCTCCAGCCACTGTCCTCTCCCTCACCCTCCAGCCACTATCCTCTCCCTCACCATCCAGCCACTGTCCTCTCCCTCGCCCTCCAGCCACTGTACTCTCCCGCACCCTCCAGCCACTGTACTCTCCCGCACCCTCCAGCCACTGTACTCTCCCGCACCCTCCAGCCACTGTACTCTCCTTCATCCTCCATCTCTTGCACCCTCCAGCCACTGTACGCTCCTGCACCCTCCAGCCACTGTACTCTCCTGCACCCTCCATCTACTGTCCTCTCCCTCACCCTCCAGCCACTGTCCTCTCCCTCACCCTCCAGCCACTGTACTCTCCCGCACCCTCCAGCCACTGTACTCTCCTTCATCCTCCATCTCCTGCACCCTCCAGCCACTGTACGCTCCTGCACCCTCCAGCCACTGTCCTCTCCCTCACCCTCCAGCCACTGTCCTCTCCCTCACCCTCCATCCACTGTACTCTCCTTCATCCTCCATCTCCTGCACCCTCCAGCCACTGTACGTTCCTGCACCCTCCAGCCACTGTCCTCTCCCTCACCCTCCAGCCACTGTCCTCTCCCTCACCCTCCAGCCACTGTACTCTCCTGCACCCTCCAGCCACTGTCCTCTCCTGCACCCTCCAGCCACTGTCCTCTCCTGCACCCTCCAGCCACTGTCCTCTCCCTCACCCTCCAGCCACTGTCCTCTCCCTCACCCTCCAGCCACTGTCCTCTCCTGCACCCTCCAGCCACTGTCCTCTCCTGCACCCTCCAGCCACTGTACTCTCCTGCACCCTCCAGCCACTGTACTCTTCTGCACCCTCCAGCCACTGTACTCTCCTGCACCCTCCAGCCATTGTACTCTCCTGCACCCTCCAGCAACTGTCCTCTCCTTCACCCTCCAGCCACTATACTCTCCTGCACCCTCCAGCCACTGTACTCTCCTTCATTCTCCATCTCCTGCACCCTCCAGCCACTGTCCTCTCCCTCACCCTCCAGCCACTATCCTCTCCCTCACCATCCAGCCACTGTCCTCTCCCTCACTCTCCAGCCACTGTACTCTCCCGCACCCTCCAGCCACTGTACTCTCCCGCACCCTCCAGCCACTGTACTCTCCTGCACCCTCCAGCCACTGTACTCTCCTGCCACTGTACTCTCCTGCACCCTCCAGCCACTGTACTCTCCTGCACCCTCCAGCCACTGTACTCTCCTGCACCCTCCAGCCACTGTACTCTCCTACACCCTCCAGCAACTGTCCTCTCCTTCACCCTCCAGCCACTGTACTCTCCTTCATTCTCCATCTCCTGCACCCTCCAGCCACTGTCCTCTCCCTCACCCTCCAGCCACTATCCTCTCCCTCACCATCCAGCCACTGTCCTCTCCCTCACCCTCCAGCTACTGTACTCTCCCGCACCCTCCAGCCACTGTACTCTTCCGCACCCTCCATCTCCCTCACCCTCCAGCCACTGTCCTCTCCTTCATCCTCCATCTCCTGCACCGTCCAGCCACTGTACGCTCCTGCACCCTCCAGCCACTGTACTCTCCTTCATCCTCCATCTCCTGCACCCTCCAGCCACTGTCCTCTTCCTCACCCTCCAGCCACTGTCCTCTCCCTCACCCTCCAGCCACTGTACTCTCCTTCATCCTCCATCTCCTGCACCCTCCAGCTACTGTACTCTCCTGCACCCTCCAGCCACTGTACTCTCCTGCACCCTCCAACCACTAATCCTTCACCTTCCTACCACTGTACTTTCTTCCACCTACTTTACTCTCGCTCACACTCCAACTTCATTACTCTCTTCCAACTTCCAGCTACTTTACTCTTTAAGGTGATTATAGCTTTGATGGACTTATTCCCATGGTTGCGAGTCATCATTCGCCGACGGTGTATAGTGTGTGACGAGAGTGAGAGCAGATCCTCCTATGTCTGCCCTACTGGACCATGTGGCGCAGTCTACTGTCGGCAGTGCTGGATTGTGATGGGAAGTGTCTGCTACATCTGTAAGCCGCGTGACCATCCCATCCGTTACCCCACTAAAGACTTCAATTAGGTTACTTGCACTCACAAGATTCCTGTTTATTTATCCGTTGTGTAGAAATGTCATCCAGTTTATGCTTAATGTTATTCTGTTTTATTCACACCTTGTTATTCGTGTTACACTTTATAGCGTTTGTTTTGTGACGTCTCCTGACAGTTACGCAGGTTTTCCTGTTTTTTGCGTGAGGCAATGATTGCATTATATTGTTTTGTTGTTCTATTTGTTTGTGTACTGTTGTGAATTTTATCTTTGAAAGTAATAGAAATTACATAATAAAAAGGAACTCTTGCAAATCTGCCTACCAGTGCACGGGTTGTATGTAGTGAATAATCCAGCACTGAAGATTGCTCTGCATTGGGGAGAGTCACTTAATAAACCTTCCAGTAAAATGGCAAGACACAATCTGTAGTCTTATGCCTAAAGTTCTGGATGCTACAGGTGCCTGGTGATGCT
The DNA here is from genome assembly GCF_028390025.1 of Pseudophryne corroboree. Classification (NCBI taxonomy): domain Eukaryota; kingdom Metazoa; phylum Chordata; class Amphibia; order Anura; family Myobatrachidae; genus Pseudophryne; species Pseudophryne corroboree. Next base: position 2,642,017 of record NC_086455.1, on the reverse strand, counting down.
AATGACAGCAGTACTTGGGCACAGGTGTCTGCTGTCACATAGGGGGTGTACATACTGTCACAGGCCATCTTACAGGGGAGGGTAACATGACGGGAGATGCTGCAGGTGTCTGCTGCCACATAGGGGGTATACATACTGTCACAGGCCATCTTACAGGGGAGGGTAACATGACGGGAGATGCTGCAGGTGTCTGCTGTCACATAGGGGGTATACATACTGTCACAGGCCATCTTACAGGGGAGGGTAACATGACGGGAGATGCTGCAGGTGCCTGGTGATGCTAATGACAGCAGTACTTGGGCACAGGTGTCTGCTGTCACATAGGGGGTGTACATACGGTCACAGGCCATCTTACAGGGGAGGGTAACATGACGGGAGATGCTGCAGGTGCCTGGTGATGCTAATGACAGCAGTACTTGGGCACAGGTGTCTGCTGTCACATAGGGGGTGTACATACGGTCACAGGCCATCTTACAGGGGAGGGTAACATGACGGGATGCTGCAGGTGTCTGCTGTCACATAGGGGGTATACATACTGTCACAGGCCATCTTACAGGGGAGGGTAACATGACGGGATGCTGCAGGTGTCTGCTGTCACATAGGGGGTATACATACTGTCACAGTCCATCTTACAGGGGAGGGTAACATGACGGGAGATGCTGCAGGTGCCTGGTGATGCTAATGACAGCAGTACTTGGGCACAGGTGTCTGCTGTCACATAGGGGGTATACATACTGTCACAGGCCATCTTACAGGGGAGGGTAACATGACGGGAGATGCTGCAGGTGTCTGCTGTCACATAGGGGGTATACATACTGTCACAGGCCATCTTACAGGGGATGGTAACATGACGGGATGCTGCAGGTGTCTGCTGTCACATAGGGGGTATACATACTGTCACAGGCCATCTTACAGGGGAGGGTAACATGACGGGATGATGCAGGTGTCTGCTGTCACATAGGGGGTATACATACTGTCACAGGCCATCTTACAGGGGAGGGTAACATGACGGGAGATGCTGCAGGATCTGCTGTCACATAGGGGGTATACATACTGTCACAGGCCATCTTACAGGGGAGGGTAACATGACGGGAGATGCTGCAGGTGTCTGCTGTCACATAGGGGGTATACATACTGTCACAGGCCATCTTTCTCCTTCATCCACTAGGGGCCACTGGAGTGTAGTTACAATGGGGAAATAGTAGGCAGTAATTGGGAGCTGGCACTTTAAAATTCTCACACTGTGGCTAGCTCCTCCCCTACTATCTCCCCTCCAAGCCAGTCTTAGTTTAGTGACCGAGGTAGCTGGTTCACTTGGGTTTAGCTGAAGAATTTTTTCTTTATTATTTTATTTTTCTTTCACACACTCACAGACTGGCAGCTCTGCCACTGCCAGTCTGCACCGCGGGAGCTGCCGGCGGGGTCCCATCGCAGCTGCGTGCGGCTCGGGATGGGCCCCGGCTGAGGGAGACACTGAGCTCTCCTGAGTTGGCCGGACACCGCTGCGTGCGGCGCGTGTCGGGGCCACTCCATCCAGCAGAAGATTCCGGCAGCATGGCAGCGGTGAGTATCAAAAATGGCCGGACACCGCTGCGTGCGGCGCGTGTCGGGGCCGCTGGGTCGAAACGCCTGACGGAAGGAAGCGGTGAGTACAATCTCCCCCCCTCCCCCTCCAGACTGATGTATGTTTTTACATTTTTCAGTTTCAGTGTTTTAATACATGGATGGACAGGCTCCCCTATACTCTCCAGTCAGACAGGCTGGAGTGCATAAAAGGCTTACTAATTTGAAATTGGCGCCATTATGTGGGGGGCGGAGCTTCAGCCCGCTCTGTAAGCGGGCTCAGCGCTCTTCACTCCCCGGCTGCAGCATACAGGCAGCCGGGTGATACATTTACATATATCATATATCTGTGTAATAATTAGCATAGCTCTCAGGGCAGAGTGGTAACACCTATGGTTACGATGCCCATGAGCTAGGGTTCGATTCCAGCAAAGGACACACTCTCCCCGGCCGCAGCATACACACTTACAGGCAGCCGGATGATGGTGCGGTTTTAATTTGAAAGTGACCGGAGCAGGGGGGCGGAGCTAACTCCCACTTCGTTCGGCGGGCTCAGGCTTTCCGCTCCCCGGCCGCACATCGCTCCCCGGCCGCAGCATACAGGCGGCCGGGGGATGCATGGGCGCTTTCCGCTTACTATACAGCGGATTTGAATTTGGCACCGAAGCGGAGGGGGCGGAGCTAACTCCCGCTCTGTACGGCGGGCTTTCTCCGCTCCCCAGCCGCTGCAGCATGACGAGACGCCGCTCCACAGTCCCCCGCTCCCCGGGCCACTGAAAGCTCCTTTCCTCTCCTGGCTGTGCAGGGAGGATTCTTTACATGTATAAGGTATGAGGGGGGAAGGGGGGTGAAGCTTATTCCCCCCGATGGAGGCTCCCAGCTCTCATTGTCTCTAGGCAACACACCTGTCTCTGGAGTTTGTAGCTTTTCTGTGCAGTGTGCTGCAGAAATATTGTTACATCTTGCTTTGGCTACATTCCTCCTGCAGGGGAGTCCTCTGCCCCATTTCAGACATTTAGATCAGGGAATCTGCTCTATTACAGGAGCTGGGACTCAGCTCATTGATAATTAAAAATCTACTGTGCAGTATTTCTTTACCCTACAAATACACAGTATTTCTCTAACGTCCTAGTGGATGCTGGGGACTCCGTCAGGACCATGGGGAACAGCGGCTCCGCAGGAGACAGGGCACAAAAGCAAGCTTTTAGGATCACATGGTGTGTACTGGCTCCTCCCCCTATGACCCTCCTCCAAGCCTCAGTTAGGTTTTTGTGCCCGGCCGAGAAGGGTGCAATCTAGGTGGCTCTCTTAAAGAGTTACTTAGAAAAAGTTTTTAGGTTCTTTAGTTTCAGTGAGTCCTGCTGGCAACAGGCTCACTGCATCGAGGGACTTAGGGGAGAGATTTTCAACTCACCTGCGTGCAGGATGGATTGGATTCTTAGGCTACTGGACATAGCTCCAGAGGGAGTCGGAACACAGGGCTCGCCCTGGGGTTCGTCCCGGAGCCGCGCCGCCGACCCCCCTTGCAGATGCTGAAGATGAAGAGGTCCGGAACCAGGCGGCAGAAGACTCTCAGTCTTCATCAGGTAGCGCACAGCACTGCAGCTGTGCGCCATTGTTGTCAGCACACTTCACACAGCGGTCACGGAGGGTGCAGGGCGCTGGGGGGGGGCGCCCTGGGCAGCAATGTTTCTCTATCGTCCTAGTGGATGCTGGGGTTCCTGAAAGGACCATGGGGAATAGCGGCTCCGCAGGAGACAGGGCACAAAAAGTAAAGCTTTTCCAGATCAGGTGGTGTGCACTGGCTCCTCCCCCTATGACCCTCCTCCAGACTCCAGTTAGATTTTTGTGCCCGGCCGAGAAGGGTGCAATCTAGGTGGCTCTCCTAAAGAGCTGCTTAGAAAAAGTTTAGCTAGGTTTTTTATTTTACAGTGATTCCTGCTGGCAACAGGATCACTGCAGCGAGGGACTGAGGGGAGAAGGAGTCAACTCACCTGCGTGCAGGATGGATTGGCTTCTTGGCTACTGGACATCAGCTCCAGAGGGACGATCACAGGTACAGCCTGGATGGTCACCGGAGCCGCGCCGCCGGCCCCCTTGCAGATGCTGAAGTCAGAAGAGGTCCAGAATCGGCGGCTGAAGACTCCTGCAGTCTTCTAAAGGTAGCGCACAGCACTGCAGCTGTGCGCCATTTTCCTCTCAGCACACTTCACACGCAGTCACTGAGGGTGCAGGGCGCTGGGGGGGGGCGCCCTGGGAGGCAAATGTAACCTATATAAAGGCTAAAAATACCTCACATATAGCCCCCAGAGGCTATATGGAGATATTTAACCCCTGCCTGGATTCACTAAATAGCGGGAGACGAGCCCGCCGGAAAAGGGGCGGGGCCTATCTCCTCAGCACACGGCGCCATTTCCTCTCACAGCTCCGCTGGTCAGGACGGCTCCCAAGTCTCTCCCCTGCACTGCACTACAGAAACAGGGTAAAACAGAGAGGGGGGGGCAAATTTATGGCGATATTTTGATATAACAAAGCAGCTATAAGGGAGCACTTATTATAAGGCTATCCCTGATATATATATAGCGCTTTTGGTGTGTGCTGGCAAACTCTCCCTCTGTCTCCCCAAAGGGCTAGTGGGTCCTGTCTTCGTTAGGAGCATTCCCTGTGTGTCTGCTGTGTGTCGGTACGTGTGTGTCGACATGTATGAGGACGATATTGGTGTGGAGGCGGAGCAATTGCCAAATATGAGGATGTCACCCCCTAGGGAGTCGACACCAGAATGGATGCCTTTATTTATGGAACTACGGGATAGTGTCAACACGCTAAAGCAGTCGTTTGACGACATGAGGCGGCCGGACAATCAATTAGTGCCTGTCCAGGCGACTCAAACACCGTCAGGGGCTGTGAAACGCCCTTTGCCTCAGTCGGTCGACACAGACCCAGACACAGGCACTGACTCCAGTGGTGACGGTGACGAATCAACCGTATTTTCCAGTAGGGCCACACGTTATATGATTTTGGCAATGAAGGAGGCGTTACATTTAGCTGATACTACAGGTACCACTAAACAGGGTATTATGTGGGGTGTGAAAAAACTACCTATAGTTTTTCCTGAATCAGAAGAATTAAATGACGTGTGTAATGAAGCGTGGGTTGCCCCTGATAAAAAGCTGATAATTTCAAAGAAATTATTGGCATTATACCCTTTCCCGCCAGAGGTTAGGGAGCGCTGGGAAACACCTCCTAGGGTGGACAAGGCGCTAACACGCTTATCTAAACAAGTGGCGTTACCCTCTCCTGAGACGGCCGCACTTAAAGATCCATCAGATAGGAGGATGGAAAATATCCAAAAAAGTATATACACACATGCAGGTGTTATACTACGACCAGCTGTAGCGACTGCCTGGATGTGCAGTGCTGGGGTAGTTTGGTCAGAGTCCCTGATTGAAAATATTGATACCCTGGACAGGGACAATATTTTACTGTCGTTAGAACAAATAAAGGATGCATTTCTTTATATGCGTGATGCACAGAGGGATATCTGCACACTGGCATCACGGGTAAGTGCTATGTCCATTTCGGCCAGAAGAGCTTTATGGACGCGACAGTGGACAGGCGATGCGGATTCAAAACGGCATATGGAAGTTTTGCCGTATAAAGGGGAGGAGTTATTTGGAGTCGGTCTATCAGATTTGGTGGCCACGGCTACAGCCGGGAAATCCACCTTTCTACCTCAAGTCACTCCCCAACATAAAAAGGCACCGACTTTTCAACCGCAGCCCTTTCGTTCCTTTAAAAATAAGAGAGCAAAGGGCTATTCATATCTGCCACGAGGCAGAGGTCGAGGGAAGAGACAGCAACACGCAGCTCCTTCCCAGGAACAGAAGCCCTCCCCGGCTTCTACAAAAGCCTCAGCATGACGCTGGGGCTTCTCAAGCGGACTCGGGGACGGTGGGCGGTCGTCTCAAAAATTACAGCGCGCAGTGGGCTCACTCGCAGGTAGATCCCTGGATCCTGCAGATAATATCTCAAGGGTACAGGTTGGAATTAGAGACAGATCCACCTCGCCGTTTCCTGAAGTCTGCTTTACCAACGTCCCCCTCCGAAAGGGAGACGGTTTTGGAAGCCATTCACAAGCTGTACTCTCAGCAGGTGATAGTCAAGGTACCTCTTCTACAACAAGGGAAGGGGTATTATTCCACTCTTTTTGTGGTACCGAAGCCGGATGGCTCGGTAAGGCCTATTCTAAATCTGAAGTCCTTGAACCTGTACATAAAGAAGTTCAAGTTCAAGATGGAGTCACTCAGAGCAGTGATAGCGAACCTGGAAGAGGGGGACTTTATGGTATCCTTGGACATCAAGGATGCGTATCTCCACGTTCCAATTTACCCCTCACACCAGGGGTACCTCAGGTTCGTTGTACAAAACTGTCACTATCAGTTTCAGACGCTGCCGTTCGGATTGTCCACGGCACCTCGGATCTTTACAAAGGTAATGGCCGAGATGATGATTCTTCTTCGAAGAAAAGGCATATTAATTATCCCATACTTGGACGATCTCCTAATAAGGGCAAGGTCCAGAGAACAGCTAGAGATGGGATTAGCACTGTCTCAAGAAGTGCTAAAACAGCACGGGTGGATTCTGAATATTCCAAAATCCCAGTTAATGCCGACAACTCGGCTGCTGTTCCTAGGGATGATTCTGGACACGGTTCAGAAAAAGGTTTTTCTCCCGGAGGAAAAAGCCAAGGAGTTATCCGAGCTTGTCAGGAACCTCCTAAAACCAGGAAAGGTGTCTGTACATCAATGCACAAGAGTCCTGGGAAAAATGGTGGCTTCTTACGAAGCAATTCCATTCGGCAGATTCCACACAAGAATTTTCCAAAGGGATCTGTTGGACAAATGGTCAGGGTCGCATCTTCAGATGCACCTACGGATAACCCTGTCTCCAAGGACAAGGGTGTCTCTTCTGTGGTGGTTGCAGAGTCCTCATCTATTGGAGGGCCGCAGATTCGGCATACAGGATTGGATCCTGGTGACCACGGACGCCAGCCTGAGAGGCTGGGGAGCAGTCACACAAGGAAGAAACTTCCAGGGAGTATGGACGAGTCTGGAAACGTCTCTTCACATAAACATTCTGGAACTAAGAGCAATATACAATGCTCTAAGCCAGGCAGAACCTCTGCTTCAGGGAAAACCGGTGTTGATCCAGTCGGACAACATCACGGCAGTCGCCCATGTGAACAGACAGGGCGGCACAAGAAGCAGGAGTGCAATGGCAGAAGCTGCAAGGATTCTTCGCTGGGCAGAGAATCATGTGATAGCACTGTCAGCAGTGTTCATCCCGGGAGTGGACAACTGGGAAGCAGACTTCCTCAGCAGACACGATCTTCACCCGGGAGAGTGGGGACTTCATCCAGAAGTCTTCCACATGCTGGTAACCCGTTGGGAAAGACCAATGGTGGACATGATGGCGTCTCGCCTCAACAAAAAACTGGACAGGTATTGCGCCAGGTCAAGAGATCCGCAGGCAATAGCTGTGGACGCGCTGGTAACGCCTTGGGTGTACCAGTCGGTGTATGTGTTTCCTCCTCTGCCTCTCATACCAAAAGTATTGAGAATTATACGGCAAAGAGGCGTAAGAACGATACTAGTGGTTCCGGATTGGCCAAGAAGGACTTGGTACCCGGAACTTCAAGAGATGATCACGGAAGATCCGTGGCCTCTACCTCTAAGGAGGGACTTGCTTCAGCAGGGTCCCTGTCTGTTTCAAGACTTACCGCGGCTGCGTTTGACGGCATGGCGGTTGAACGCCGGATCCTAAAGGAAAAAGGCATGCCGGAAGAAGTCATTCCTACTTTGATTAAAGCAAGGAAGGAAGTAACCGTGCAACATTATCACCGAATTTGGCGAAAATATGTTGCGTGGTGCGAAGATCGGAGTGCTCCGACGGAGGAATTTCAACTGGGTCGATTCCTACATTTCCTGCAATCAGGATTGTCTATGGGTCTCAAATTGGGATCTATTAAGGTTCAAATTTCGGCCCTGTCGATTTTCTTTCAAAAAGAATTGGCTTCAGTCCCTGAAGTCCAGACCTTTGTTAAGGGAGTGCTGCATATACAGCCTCCTGTGGTGCCTCCAGTGGCACCGTGGGATCTCAATGTGGTTTTGGACTTTCTAAAATCTCATTGGTTTGAACCACTAAAAAAGGTGGATTTGAAATATCTCACTTGGAAAGTGACCATGCTTCTAGCCCTGGCTTCTGCCAGGAGAGTATCAGAATTGGCAGCTTTATCTTACAAAAGCCCATATCTGATTTTCCATTCGGACAGGGCAGAACTGCGGACTCGTCCGCATTTTCTCCCTAAGGTGGTGTCAGCATTTCATCTGAACCAGCCTATTGTAGTGCCTGCGGCTACAAGTGACTTGGAGGACTCCAAGTTACTGGACGTTGTCAGAGCATTAAAAATATATATTGCAAGGACAGCTGGAGTCAGAAAATCTGACTCGTTGTTTATATTGTATGCACCCAACAAGATGGGTGCTCCTGCGTCTAAGCAGACGATTGCTCGTTGGATCTGTAGCACAATCCAACTTGCACATTCTGTGGCAGGCCTGCCACAGCCTAAATCTGTAAAGGCCCACTCCACAAGGAAGGTGGGCTCATCTTGGGCGGCTGCCCGAGGGGTCTCGGCATTACAACTTTGCCGAGCAGCTACGTGGTCAGGGGAGAACACGTTTGTAAAATTTTACAAATTTGATACTCTGGCTAAGGAGGACCTGGAGTTCTCTCATTCGGTGCTGCAGAGTCATCCGCACTCTCCCGCCCGTTTGGGAGCTTTGGTATAATCCCCATGGTCCTTTCAGGAACCCCAGCATCCACTAGGACGATAGAGAAAATAAGATTTTACTTACCGATAAATCTATTTCTCGGAGTCCGTAGTGGATGCTGGGCGCCCATCCCAAGTGCGGATTATCTGCATAAATTGTACATAGTTATTGTTAACTAATTCGGGTTATTGTTGAAGGAAGCCATCTTTCAGAGGCTCCGCTGTTATCATACTGTTAACTGGGTTTAGATCACAGGTTGTACGGTGTGATTGGTGTGGCTGGTATGAGTCTTACCCGGGATTCAAAATCCTCCCTTATTGTGTACGCTCGTCCGGGCACAGTACCTAACTGGAGTCTGGAGGAGGGTCATAGGGGGAGGAGCCAGTGCACACCACCTGATCTGGAAAAGCTTTACTTTTTGTGCCCTGTCTCCTGCGGAGCCGCTATTCCCCATGGTCCTTTCAGGAACCCCAGCATCCACTACGGACTCCGAGAAATAGATTTATCGGTAAGTAAAATCTTATTATAATACCTGTATGGCGAAAAATACATCACATATAGCCCTTGAGGCTATATGGATGTATTTAACCCCTGCCAGATATCTAAAACTCCGGAGAAGAAGCCCGCCGAAAAGGGGGCGGGGCCTATTCTCCTCAGCACACAGCGCCATTTTCCCTCACAGAAAGGCTGGTGGGAAGGCTCCCATGCTCTCCCCTGCACTGCACTACAGAAACAGGGTTAAAACAGAGAGGGGGGGGCACTGATTTGGCGATATGTATATATATTAAAATGCTATAAGGGAGGAACACTTATATAAAGGTTGTCCCTGGATAATTATAGCGTTTTGGTGTGTGCTGGCAAACTCTCCCTCTGTCTCCCCAAAGGGCTAGTGGGTCCTGTCCTCTATCAGAGCATTCCCTATGTGTGTGCTGTATGTCGGTACGTGTGTGTCGACATGTATGAGGAAAATATTGGTGAGGAGGCGGAGCAAATTGCCTGTAATGGTGATGTCACTCTCTAGGGAGTCGACACCGGAATGGATGGCTTATTTATGGAAATTACGTGACAATGTCAACACGCTGCAAGCCGGTTGACGACATGAGAGAGCCGGCGAACAAATTAGTATCTGTCCAGGCATCTCAAACACCGTCAGGGGCTGTAAAATGCCCATTTACCTCAGTCGGTCGACACAGACACGGACACTGATTTCAGTGTCGACGGTGAAGAAACAAACGTATTTTCTTTTAGGGCCACACGTAAGGGCAATGAAGGAGGTGTTACATATTTCTGATACTCCAAGTACCACAAAAAAGGGTATTATGTGTGAGGTGAAAAAACTACCTGTAGTTTCTCTATCGTCCTAGTGGATGCTGGGGTTCCTGAAAGGACCATGGGGAATAGCGGCTCCGCAGGAGACAGGGCACAAAAGTAAAGCTTTTCCGATCAGGTGGTGTGCACTGGCTCCTCCCCCTATGACCCTCCTCCAGACTCCAGTTAGATTTTTGTGCCCGGCCGAGAAGGGTGCAATTCTAGGTGGCTCTCCTAAAGAGCTGCTTAGAGAAAGTTTAGCTTAGGTTTTTTATTTTACAGTGAGTCCTGCTGGCAACAGGATCACTGCAACGAGGGACTGAGGGGAGAAGAAGTGAACTCACCTGCGTGCAGGATGGATTGGCTTCTTGGCTACTGGACATCAGCTCCAGAGGGACGATCACAGGTACAGCCTGGATGGTCACCGGAGCCGCGCCGCCGGCCCCCTTGCAGATGCTGAAGTTAGAAGAGGTCCAGAATCGGCGGCTGAAGACTCTGACAGTCTTCTAAAGGTAGCGCACAGCACTGCAGCTGTGCGCCATTTTCCTCTCAGCACACTTCACACGCTGTCACTGAGGGTGCAGGGCGCTGGGGGGGGGCGCCCTGGGAGGCAAATGTAAACCTATATACTGGCTAAAAATACCTCACATATAGCCCCCAGAGGCTATATGGAGATATTTAACCCCTGCCAAACTTCACTAAAGAGCGGGAGACGAGCCCGCCGGAAAAGGGGCGGGGCCTATCGCCTCAGCACACAGCGCCATTTTTTCTCTCACAGAAAGGCTGGAGAGAAGGCTCCCAGGCTCTCCCCTGCACTGCACTACAGAAACAGGGTGTAAACAGAGAGGGGGGCACTAATTGGCGATATAAATATATATATAAAGATGCTATTAGGGAGAAACACTTATATAAGGTTGTCCCTATGTAATTATAGCGTTTTTTGGTGTGTGCTGGCAAACTCTCCCTCTGTCTCTCCAAAGGGCTAGTGGGGTCCTGTCCTCTGTCAGAGCATTCCAGGTGTGTGTGCTGTGTGTCGGTACGTGTGTGTCGACATGTATGAGGACGATGTTGGAGGAGGCGGTGAAATTGCCTGTAATGGTGATGTCACTCTCTAGGGAGTCGACACCGGAATGGATGGCTTATTTAGGGAATTACGTGAAAATGTCAACACGCTGCAAGTCGGTTGACGACATGAGACGGCCGACAAACAATTAGTACCGGTCCAGGCGTCTCAGAAACACCGTCAGGGGTTTTTAAAAAAACGCCCATTTACCTCAGTCGGTCGACACAGACACAGACACGGACACTGAATCCAGTGTCGACGGTGAATAAACAAACGTATTCCTCATTAGGGCCACACGTTAAGGGCAATGAAGGAGGTGTTACATATTTCTGATACTACAAGTACCACAAAAAAGGGTATTATGTGGGAGTGAAAAAACTACCTGTAGTTTTTCCTGAATCAGATAAAATAAAATGAAGTGTGTGATGATGCGTGGGTTTACCCCGATAGCAAATATTGGCGTTATACCCTTTCCCGCCAGAAGTTAGGGCGCGTTGGGAAACACCCCTTAGGGTGGATAAGGCGCTCACACGCTTATCAAGTGGCGTTACCGTCTCCAGATACGGCCGCCCTCAAGGAGCCAGCTGATAGGCAACTGGAAAAATATCCTAAAAAGTATATACACACATACGGTGGTTATACTGCGACCAGCGATCGCCATCAGCCTGGAGATGCAGTGCTGGGTTGGCTTGGTCGAATTCCCTGACTAAAAATATTTTATTGATATAGAGCATTTAATAGGATGCATTCTATATATATGTATGCGAGATGCACAGAGGGATATTTCCACTCTGGCATCAAGATAAGTGCGTTGTCCATATCTCCCAGAAGATGTCATGGACACGACAGTGGTCAGGTGATACAGATCCCATACGGCACATGGAAGTATTGCCGTATAAAGGGAAGGAGTTATTTGGGGTCGGTCCATCGGACCTGGGGGCCACGGCTACAGCTGGGAAATCCAACCTTTTTACCCCAAGTTACATCTCAGCAGAAAAAGACACTGTCTTTTCAGCCTCAATCCTTCCGTTTCCCATGTGGGCAAGCGGGCAAAAGGCCAGTCATATCTGCCCAGACATAGAGGAAAGGGAAGTAGACTGCAGCAGGCAGCCCCTTCCCAGGAAAAGAAGCCCTCCACCGCGTCTGCCAAGTCCTCAGCGTGACGCTGGGGCCGTGCAAGCGGACTCAGGTGAGGTGGGGGGGTAGTCTCAAGAGTCTCAGCGCGCAGTGGGATCACTCGCAAGTTGACCCCTAGATCGTACAAGTATTATCCCAGGGGTACAGATTGGAGAGTCGAGACATTTTTTCCTCGCAGGTTCCTGAAGCCTGCTTTACCAACGGCTCCCTCCGACAGGGAGGCAGTATTGGGAAAAAATTCACAAGCTGTATTTCCAGCAGGTGATAATCAAAGTACCCCTCCTACAACAAGGAAAAGGGTATTAGTCTTCCACACTATATTGTGGTACTGAAGCCAGACGGCTTGGTGAGACATAGTCTAAATCTGAAATCTTTGAACACTTACATAAAAAGGTTCAAATCAAGATGGAGTCACTCAGAGCAGTGATAGAGAACCGGAAAAAAGGGGACTATATGGTGTCCCTGGACATCAAGGATTACCTCCATGTCCAAATTTGCCCTTCTCAACAAGGGTACCTCTGGTTCGTGATACAGAACTGTCAATATCAGTTTCAGACGCTGCCGTTGAATTATCCACGGCACCCCGGGCCTTTACCAAGGTAATGGCCGAAAAGATGATTCTTAAAAGAAGAAAGGCATCTTAATTATCCCTTACTTGGACGATATCCTGAAAGGGGCAAGTTTCCAGAGAACAGTTGGAGGTCGGAAAAGAACTATCTAAAGTAGTTCTACGACAGCACGAGTGGATTCTAAATATTCCAAAAATCGCAGCTGTTTTCCGATGATACGTCTGCTGTTCCTAGGAATGATTCTGGGCATAGTCCAGAAAGAGGTATTTCTCCTGGAGGGGAAAGCCAGGGAGTTATCCGACCTAGTCAGAAACCTCCTACAACCAGGCCAAGTATCAGTGCATCAATGCACAGGAGTCCTGGGAAAAATGGTGGCTTCTTACGAAGCGATTCCATTCGGCAGATCTCACGCAAAAACTTTTCAGGGGGATTTGCGGGACGAATGGTCCGGATCGCATCTTCAGATGCATCAGCGGATAACCCTGTCTCAAGGACAAGGGTGTCTCTTCTGTGGGGGCTGCAGAGTGCTCATCTTCTAGAGGGCAGCACATTCAGCATTCAGGACTGTGTTCTGGTGACCACGGATGCCAGTCTGAGAGGCTGGGGAACAGTCACACAGGGAAGAAATTTCCAAGGAAGTGTGGTCAAGTCTGGAGATTTCTCTCCACATGAATATACTGGAGCTAAGGGCAATTTACGATGCTCTGAGCCTAGGAAGACCTCTGCTTCAAAGTCAACCGGTGCTGATCCAGTAGGACATCATCATGGCAGTCGCCCACGTAAACAGACGGGGCGGCACAAGAAGCAGGAGGGCAATGACAGCAAGGATTCTTCGCTGGGCGAAAAATCATGTGATAACACTGTCAGCAGTGTTCATTCCGGGAGTGGACAACTAGGAAGATTTCCTCAGCATGAATGAATTCCACCCGGAAAAGTGGGAACTTCATCTGGAAGTTTCCACATGTTTGTAAACCGTTGGGAAAGACCAAGGTGGTTATGATGGCGTCCCACATGAAGCGCCAGGTCTAGAGACCCTCAGGCAATAGCTGGGACGCTCTGGTAACACCGTGGGTGTACCAGTCGGTGTATGTGTTCCCTCTTCTGCCTTTCATACCCAGTGTATGGAGAATGATAGGAAGGAGAGGAGTAAGAACTATACTCGTGGCTCCGGTTTGGCCAAGAAGAACTTGGTACCCGGAACTTCAAGAGATACTAGAAAGGATCTTGATTCAGCAAGAATCATGTCTGTTCCATGACTTACCGCAGCCGCGTTGACGGGTGAACGCCGGATCCTAAGGGAAAAAGGCATTCCGGAAGAGGTCATCCCTACCCTGGTCAGAGCCAGGAAGGAGGTGACCGCACAACATTATCACTGCTTAGGTGAAAATGTGTTCCATGGTGTGAGGCCAGGAAGGCTCCACGGAAGAATTTCAACTAGGTTAATTCCTACATTTCCTGCAAACAGGAGTGTATATGGGTCTCAAATTGGGGTCCATTAAGGTTCAAATTTCGACCGGTCGATTTTCTTCCAGAAAGAAATTGGCTTCAGTTCCTGAAGTCCAGAAGTTGTTAAGGGAGTACTGCATATACAACCCCCTTTTGATGTCTCCAGTGGCACTGGGCGATCTCAACGTAGTTTGGGATTCCTAAAATCACATTGGTTTAAACAACTCAAATCTGTGGATTTGATATATCTCACATGGAAAGCGACCATGCTGTTGGTCCTGGCCTCGGCCAGGCGAGTGTCAGAATTGGCGGCTTTATCTCACAAAGCCATATCTGATTGTCCATTCGGACAGAGCAAAGCTGTGGACTCGTCCCCAGTTTCCCCCTAAGGTGGTGTCAGCGTTTCACCTGAACCAGCTTATTGTGGTACCTGCGGCTACTAGGGACTTGGAGGACTCCAAGTTGCTGGATGTTGTCAGGGCCCTGAAAATATAGTTTCCAGGTCGGCTGGAGTCAGGAAATCTGACTTGCTGTTTATCCTGTATGCACCCAACAAGCTGGGTGCTCCTGCTTCTAAGCAGACTATTGCTCGTTGGATTTGTAGTACAATTCAGCTTGCACATTCTGTGGCAGGCTTGCCACAGCAAAAAATATGTAAATGCCCATTCCACATGGAAGGTGGGCTCATCTTGGGCGGCTGCCCGAGGGGTCTCGGCATTACAACTCTGCCGAGCAGCTACGTGGTCGGGGGAGAACACGTTTGTAAAATTCTACAAATTTGATACCCTGGCAAAAAGAGGACCTGGAGTTCTCTCATTCGGTGCTGCAGAGTCATCCGCACTCTCCCGCCCGTTTGGGAGCTTTGGTATAATCCCCATGGTCCTTTCAGGAACCCCAGCATCCACTAGGACGATAGAGAAAATAAGAATTTACTTACCGATAATTCTATTTCTCGGAGTCCGTAGTGGATGCTGGGCGCCCATCCCAAGTGCGGATTATTCTGCAATACTTGTACATAGTTATTGTTACAAAAATCGGGTTATTGTTGTAGGAAGCCGTCTTTCAGAGGCTCCTTTTGTTATCATACTGTTAACTGGGTTTAGATCACAAGTTGTACGGTGTGATTGGTGTGGCTGGTATGAGTCTTACCCGGGATTCAAAATTCCTCCCTTATTGTGTACGCTCGTCCGGGCACAGTACCTAACTGGAGTCTGGAGGAGGGTCATAGGGGGAGGAGCCAGTGCACACCACCTGATCGGAAAAGCTTTACTTTTGTGCCCTGTCTCCTGCGGAGCCGCTATTCCCCATGGTCCTTTCAGGAACCCCAGCATCCACTACGGACTCCGAGAAATAGAATTATCGGTAAGTAAATTCTTATTTTTTCCTGAATCAGATAAATTAAATGAAGTGTGTGATGATGCGTGGGTTTCCCCCGATAGAAAATTATTGGCGGTATACCCTTTCCCGCCAGAAGTTAAGGCGCGGTGGGAAACACCCCTCAGGGTGGATAAGGCGCTCACACGCTTATCAGAACAAGTGGCGGTACCATCTACGGATAGGGCCGTACTTAAGGAGCCAGCTGATAGGAGGCTGAAAAATATCCTAAAAAGTATACACACACATGCTGGTGTTATACTGCGACCAGCGATCGCCTCAGCCTGGATGTGCAGAGCTGAGGTGGCTTGGTCTGATTCCCTGACTAAAAATATTGATACCTTTGACAGGGACAGTATTTTATTGACTATAGAGCATTTAAAGGATGCATTTCTATATATGCGAGATGCGCAGAGGGATATTTGCACTCTGGCATCAAGAGTAAATGCGATGTCCATATCTGCAAGAAGATGTTTATGGACACGACAGTGGTCAGGTGATGCAGATTCCAAACGGCACAAAGATGTATTGCCGTATAAAGGGGAGGAGTTATTTGGGGTCGGTCCATGGGACCTGGTGGCCAGGGCAACTGCTGGAAAATCCACCGTTTTTTACCCTAAGTCACATCTCTGCAGAAAAAGACACCGTCTTTTCAGCCTCAGTCCTTTCGTCCCTATAAGAGTCATATCTGCCCAGGGATAGAGGAAAGGGAAGAAGACTGCAGCAGGCAGCCCATTCCCAGGAACAGAAGCCCTCCACCGCTTCTACCAAGTTCTCAGCATGACGCTGGGACCGTACAGGACCCCTGGATCCTACAAGTAGTATCCAAGGGGTACAGATTGGAATGTCGAGAGGTTTCCCCCCTCGCAGGTTCCTGTAGTCTGCTGTACCAATGTCTCCCTCCGACAGGGAGGCAGTATTGAAAACAATTCACAAGCTGTATTCCCAGCAGGTGATAATAAATTTACCCCTCCGACAACAAGGAAAGGGGTATTACTCCACACTATATGGTGGTACTGAAGGCTAGGTGAGACCTATTCTAAATCTGAAAAATTTGAACACTTACAAGGGTTCAAATCCAGATGGAGTCACTCAGAGCAGTGATAGCAAAGAACAAGGGGACTATATGGTGTCCCGGGACATCAGGGATGCTTACCTCCATGTCCCAAAATTTGCCTTTTCTCACCAAGGGTACCTCAGGTTCGTGGTACAGAACTGTCACTATCAGTTTCAAGACGATGCCGTTGGATTGTCCAAGGCACCCCGGGTCCTTACCAAGGTAATGACCGAAAGGAGGATTCGTCTTCAAAGAAAATGGACGACCTCCTGATAAGAACAAGGTCCAGAGAACAGTTGGAGGTCGGAGTAGCACTATCTCAAGTAGTTCTACGACAGCACGGGTGGATTCTAAATATTCCAAAACCGCAGTTGTTCCGACGACACGTCTGCTGGTCCTAGGGATGATTCTGGACACAGTCCAGGAAAAGGTGTTTCTCCCAGAGGAGAAAGCCAGGGAGTTATCCGAGCTAATCGGGATCCTCCTAAAACCAGGAAAAGTGTCAGTGCATCATTGCACAAGAGTCCTGGTAAAAATGGTGGCTTATTACGAAGCGCTTCCATTCGGCAGATTTCACGCAAGAACTCTTCAGTGGGATCTGCTGGACAAATGGTCCGGATCGCATCTTCAGATGCATCAGCGGATAACCCTATATCCAAGGACAAGGGTGTCTCTCCTGTGGTGATTACAGAGTGCTCATCTTCTAGAGGGCCGCAGATTCGGCATTCAGGATTGGATGCTCGTGACCACGGAGGCCAGCCTGAGAGGCTGGGGAGCAGTCACACAAGGAGTGTGATCAAGTCTGGAGAATTCTCTCCACATAAATATACTGGAGCTAAGAGCGAATTTATAATGCTCTAAGCTTAGCAAGACCTCTGCTTCAAGGTCAGCCGGTATTGATCCAGTGGGATAACATCACGGCAGTCGCCCACGTAAACAGAAAGGGCGGCACAAGAAGCAGGAGGGCAGTGGCAAAACTGCAAGGATTTTTCGCTAGGCGGAAAATCATGTGATAGCACTGTCAGCAGTGTTCATTCCGGGAGTGGACGACTGGGAAGCAGACTTCCTCAGCAGGCACGACCTCCACCCGGGAGAGTGGGAACTTCATCGGGAAGTTTTCCGCATGATTGTGAACCGTTGGGAAAGACCAAAGGTGGACATGATGGCGTCCCGCCCGAACAAAAAAAATGGGACAGGTATTGCGCCAGGTCACGAGACCTTCAGGCGATAGCTGTGGACGTCCTGGTAACACCGTGGGTGTAACAGTCGGTGTATGTGTTCCCTCCTCTGCTTCTCATAACCAAGGTATTGAGAATTATAAGACATAGAGGAGTAAGAACTATACTCGTGGCTCCGGATTGGCCAAGAGGGACTTGGTAACCGGAACTTCAAGAGATGCTCACAGAGGACTAATGGCCTCGGGAGCTAAGAAGGGATTTGCTTTCAGCAAGTACCATGTCTGTTCCAAGAGGAACCGTGGCATCGGCCTTTAAGAAAGGACCTGCTCCAGCAGGGACCTTGTCTGTTCCAAGACTTACCGCGACTGCGTTTGACGGCATGGCGGTTTGAACGCCGGATCCTAAGGGAAAAGGCATTCCGGAAGAGGTCATACCTACCCTGGTCAAAGCCAGGAAGGAGGTGACCGCACAACGTTATCACCACATGTGGTAAAAATATGTTGCGTGGGTGAGGCCAGGAGGGCCCCACGAAAAAATTTCAACTAGGTCGATTTCTGCACTTCCTGCAAACAGGAGTGTCTATGAGCCTCAAATTGGGGTCCATTAAGGTTCAAGTTTCGGCCCTATAGATTTTCTTCCAGAAAGAATTGGCTTCAGTTCCTGAAGTCCAGACGTTTGTCAAGGGAGTATTGCATATACAGCCCTTGTGTGCCTCCAGTGGCACCGTGGGATCTCAACGTAGTGTTGGGATTCCTCAAATCATATTGGTTTGAACCACTCAAATCTGTGGATTTGAAATATCTCACATGGAAAGTGACCATGCTGTTGGCCCTGGCCTCGGCCAGGCGATTGTCAAAATTGGCGGCTTTGTCTTACAAAAGCCCATATTTGATTTTCCATTCGGACAGGGCAGAACTGCGGACTCGTCCCCAGTTTCTTCCTAAGGTGGTGTCAGCGTTTCACCTGAAACAACCTATTGTGGTGCCTGCGGCTACTAGGGACTTGGAGGACTCCAAGTTGCTAGACGTTGTCAGGGCCCTGAAAATATATATATATATATAATTCCGGGACGGCTGGAGTCAGAAAGTCTGACTTGCTGTTTATATTGTAGGCACCCAAAAAGCTGGGTGCTCCTGCTTCTAAGCAGACTATTGCTCGTTGGATTTGTAGTACAATTCAGCTTGCACATTCTGTGGCAGGCCTGCCACAGCCAAAATCTGTAAATGCCCATTCCACAAGGAAGGTGGGCTCATCTTGGGCGGCTGCCCGAGGGGTCTCGGCTTTACAACTTGGCCGAGCAGCTACTTGGTCAGGGGCAAACACGTTTGCTAAATTCTACAAATTTGATACCCTGGCTGAGGAGGACCTGGAGTTCTCTCATTCGGTGCTGCAGAGTCATCCGCACTCTCCCGCCCGTTTGGGAGCTTTGGTATAATCCCCATGGTCCTGACGGAGTCCCCAGCATCCACTAGGACGTTAGAGAAAATAAGATTTTACTTACCGATAAATCTATTTCTCATAGTCCGTAGTGGATGCTGGGCGCCCATCCCAAGTGCGGAGTGTCTGCATTACTTGTACATAGTTTTTGTTACAAAAAAAAAAAAATCGGGTTATTATTGTTGTGAGCCATCTTTTTTAGAGGCTACTTCATTGTTATCATACTGTTAACTGGGTTCAAATCACAAGTTGTACGGTGTGATTGGTGTGGCTGGTATGAGTCTTACCCGGGATTCAAGATCCTTCCTTATTGTGTACGCTCGTCCGGGCACAGTACCTAACTGAGGCTTGGAGGAGGGTCATAGGGGGAGGAGCCAGTACACACCATGTGATCCTAAAAGCTTGCTTTTGTGCCCTGTCTCCTGCGGAGCCGCTATTCCCCATGGTCCTGACGGAGTCCCCAGCATCCACTACGGACTATGAGAAATAGATTTATCGGTAAGTAAAATCTTATTTTATCTACCCTATTAGGTGCACAGTATTTATCTGCCCTATTAGGTGCATGGGTTCACTGTGGTGTGTGTGTGTGTGTGTGTGTGTATATAGATATATATAGATATGTTTGTATATATATATTTAAGTGTGTGGGTATGTATATAGATATATCCATACAATACCATATATAGGGAATAAAACAAACACTTCCGCAATGTTTTCTAGAAACAGAATACCCCACCTTGCCACATAACATTTTCACCCATCTTTTCTCACAGGCTGGTCACCATTTTGAAAAGCCAGCGGAACCTCCGAGAAACATCGGGTGCACCTTAATTAGCGGTACACTACATACAGGGCGGGGTGTTGCCTTCCCTTTATTATTCCTTGGTGTCACTAGTTACTAATGCTATTTGTAATTGGGGAATGTGTGTAAGGCATCAGACAAATAGCGCTGTGGCTCAGTACGCTAGTAGCGGGTACCTGAACAGGGGTTTGAATCCAAACAAAACTTTAAGGAGAGCTCCTATAGCCTAGGGCTAAGACTCCTGTCCCACAGCGCAGCGTTACTGGTTCAGGTCTCCGCTGCTCCAGAAAGTTTATTTGAATCGTGTCGGTCACTACACATTATAGTGCAGACCTTACATAGGGCTGTGTTTGTTTAACCCACCTTTTCTCCTTTCGTTTGTCTCACCTGGGATAGTCAAAGAATTCCCTCTTAGGTGTGAAGTATGTGGTGGAGCCATCTGCAGAGCCCTCCACGCACCTGCAGGACACTCCTGTTTGAACAGCTCAGATTATACAGGTAATGTCACTGGTAACCAGAGACCTTGTACGTCATTTCACCTCTCCAGGTTTCTAAAGGAACCTTGCTAACCTTCCATGTTACAATACTGATGATGTCTGTTTTCTGTGGAGTCTGAACCTGTGTCTCAGAATATCCAGGTGCATTATACAGCAGTTCGTCTGAGACTGCAGGTAAAGGAGGCGGACACGTCAAGTCCATCAGGGTTCGACGCCGATGACGAAATGACAGCGACTGGTCCAGTTTCGGATGAGCTGGGCAGGCTCCGGTAGACGGCCGGCAGACACCCGAATACACAATTTCAGGTATCAAACAATGTTTGTTTTCCTATCCTTTCCCCGCAGACGGCAGGAAAGGGTATCATAACCTCTCCAGGGTATACCCCTCGATGTATCGCCGGTCCAACAAGCTGCCGTTTTCCTGAGGCAACCTTGCTCAGGGATCCATCGAAGACATATACGGCAGCAGGGTTCTACCTTGTCCGGAGCAGGTAGGTTGTGGAACAATTGTCCTCTAGGTTACAGGATGTTTCGCATCCGGATCAATTGATACTTTGGTACGGGTCAGAATCACGATTCTGCTTTATGTTCTTTAGAGGTCTCCACGTCTGCAGTCTCGGAACCTGCATTTTCGCTTTGGGCTGTCTTAACCCGACGACCTCTGGGGCTGCGACAGTGACAGGTGAACATGAAATCCTACGGGGCAGATGGTTCAGGGGAAGGAACTTTCTGCAGGATTTCTTGAACCATTGGAGGTAAGGCCACTTTGCTTTCTCCTACTTCTGCCCCAGCTCCAAGACAGACCTTTACCGGTCTTTCCTTTAGATTTTTACCGTGCCCTTTCAGGCTTCCGATTCCACACGGGCGATATCTCTGTCGCCAGGGGATCTCAGAAGAAAAAAAAAAAAAAAAGCTGAAGCAGAGGTTCAGCATCCTCGGTCCAGTCTGATTTTACATCATCCTATACACACACTAAAGGTCAGACTTTCCTACCACCTGGAGGGTCCCAGGGTAGGCGCAGGTCGGTGGAAGAAGGCTTGGGCGGTTACAGACTAGATTTGGGAGTACAACCGTCTCGGGAGTCCCTCGGCAGGGGTCGACCGATTTACGATGACAAGAGAGTCATAATGCAGGCGGCGCTCCATATGCTTCTAACCGCAAAGGGTGTTGATCCCTGTTTTTTACATATCATTTGAATCGGGACAGTTCTCAGTCCTTTGTTTTCTTTTCACGTTCCGAAGCCAGTTGGCTCGGCCAGGCCTATTCTGGCCTTAGAATCCTTTCAGTCTGTGATTGCTAGTTGAACAAGAAAGGGAGTTTTACGCGTCCCTTGTCTTCAGGGATGCCTGTTTTCTCCTTCATCCACTAGGGGCCACTGGAGCGTAGTTACAATGGGGAATAGTAGGCAGTAATTGGGAGCTGGCACTTTAAAAATTTTCACACTGTGGCTAGCTCCTCCCCTACTATCTCCCCTCCAACCCAGTCTTAGTTTAGTGCCCGAGGGAGCTGGTTCACTTGGGTTTAGCTAAAGAATTTTTATTTTTTCTTTATTATTTTATTTTTTCTTACTTACACTCACAGATTGGCAGCTCTGCCACTGCCAGTCTGCACCGCGGGAGCTGCCGGCAGGGTCCCATCGCAGCTGCGTGCGGCTCGGGATGGGCCCCGGCTGAGGGAGACACTGAGCTCTCCTGAGTTGGCGGACACCGCTGCGTGCGGCGCGTGTCGCGGCCACTCCATCCAGCAGAAGATTCCGGCAGCAAGGCAGCGGTGAGTATCAAAAATGGCCGGACACCGCTGCGTGCGGCGAGTGTCGGGGCCGATCTACCAAGAACAGCAGCAGCAGTGGTGAGTGAGCTGTACTTTATTTGTGGTGGCTATTTATGTTTTTAGAGCAATGCACTGTTTATTGTTGTACAACCACTCCAGAAGGGCTCTCTGGGGCTGTAATGTACTGAGTGCTTCATGTATCCTACCTGTTCCTACTTATGGAGAAACAGACATGATGAATGGGGGAGGCTGAGTATGTGATTATACAGATCCCCTGCACAACTACGGGGTGTGTGTCATTCTGATATCCATCGCTTACTGAGGATCATAAGGCATTGTCTGTAAATTAGTGCGGCCCCCCCTCCGCTCCCCCAGCTCTCCGGCGGCTGTGGCTCATCTCCCCGCTCCCCCTGCACGGATCCCCGCTCAGCGCGACTCACAGAGCCGGCACAGGGATCCCGCTGGAGCGCAAAGCAAGTTTTAAATTTGGCGCCTTGTACGGAGGGGGCGGAGCTAAGTCCCGCTCTGTAGAGCGGGCTCAGCGTTCCCTGCTCCCCGGCGGCGACTCGCGCTCTGTACAGCGCAACACTCCCCGGCGGCGGCTCGCAGATACAGGGCTCTACTAGCTCTGTATAGCGGGCTCAACGCTCCCCGCTCCCCGCGGTGACTCGCAGGTCCAGAGGAGGGTACAGGGCGCTTCCCGCTTAGGTAAATATAGTTTCTCTAACGTCCTAGTGGATGCTGGGAACTCCGTAAGGACCATGGGGGAATAGCGGGCTCCGAAGGAGGCTGGGCACTCTAGAAAGATCTTAGACTACCTGGTGTGCACTGGCTCCTCCCACTATGACCCTCCTCCAAGCCTCAGTTAGATTTCGTGCCCGGCCGAGGTTGGATGCACACTAGGGGCTCTCCTGAGCTCTTAGAAAGTTATAGTCTTAGAATTTGTTATTTTCAGTGAGACCTGCTGGCAACAGGCTCACTGCAGCGAGGGACTAAGGGGAGAAGAAGCGAACTCGCCTGCTTGCAGCCGGATTGGGCTTCTTAGGCTACTGGACACCATTAGCTCCAGAGGGATCGATCGCAGGCCCAGCCTTGATGTTCGGTCCCGGAGCCGCGCCGCCGTCCCCCTTACAGAGCCAGAAGCAAGAAGATGGTCCGGAAAATCGGCGGCATGAAGACTCTGTCTTCACCAAGGTAGCGCACAGCACTGCAGCTGTGCGCCATTGCTCCTCTCACACACTTCACACTCCGGTCACTGAGGGTGCAGGGCGCTGGGGGGGGGCGCCATAACCGGGGGGCGGAGCTAACTCCCGCTCTGTACAGCGGGCTCAGCGCTCTCCGCTCTCCGGCCACTGTTATAGTGTAATGGCCATTTATGTGAGGTTCATGCAATGGTGCTGGTGTGAATGTAATATAGTCAGCAGCACTAATCCAGTTATCCACTATATAGATTTTATCTCATAGAGAGGAGTTTCACTATGGCGGCCATTTCCTCCCTGCAGGGGAAACCTCTGCCACATCCAGGTACAGACCTGGGTTCATAGTTGCAGTGTCTCCTATAGCCTAGTGGGCTAATCTTGCATACTCAGAGACAAATAGAAGTAAAGTCCCATGTATATTGGATGTTCAGTTATAAGAGTTTACATAGCTCCGCCTTGCCACATAACATTTCCCCCCAGCTTTTATCACTGGCTAACCGCCATTTGCGGTGACCATCCAGGTTCTCTTTCCCTTTATTATTCCTTTATGTCACTTGAAATTTGGGGAATGTGTGTGGCATCAGATAGTAGCGGGGACTTCTGAACACAGGGACCAGGGTTGTGATCCCAACAAAAACCTGCTTTAAAGCTCCTATTCTGTCACTGCAGGTTATACCGCAGTTACGCATCTTTAATTCGTTCATATCATGTTAGGTGGGGATTGTGCGGGACAGCCATCTCTTCAGCCCTCAACGCAGGGCGGGGTGTTGCCTTCCCTTTATTTTTCCTTGGTGTCACTAGTTACTAATGCTATTTGGAATTTGGGAAGGAGTGTGAGACATCAGACAAATAGCGCGGTGGCTCAGTACGCTTGTAGCGAGTATCTGAACAGAGGTTTGAATCCAAAAAAAAAAAAAAAACTTTAAGGGGAGCTCCTATAGCCTAGGGCTAAGAACAGCGCAGCGCTAATGGTTCAGGTCTCCCCTGCTCCAGAAAGTTTATTTGAATCGTGTCGGTCACACATTATAGCACAGTCCTTACATAGGGCTGTGTTTATTTAACCCACCTTTTTCTCCTTTCGTTTGTGTCACCTGGAATAGTCAAAGAATTCCCTCTTAGGTGTAAAATATGCGGTGGAGTCATCTGCTTAACCCTCCACGCACCTGCAGGACACTCCTGTTTGAACAGCTCAGATTATGCAGGTAATGTCACTCTTAACCAGAGACCTTGTACGTCATTTCACCTCTCCAGGTTTCTAAAGGAACCTTGCTAACTAACCTTCCATGTTACAATACTGATAATGTCTGTTTTCTGTGGAGTCTGAACCAGTGTCTCAGAATATCCAGGTGCATTATACAGCAGTTCGTCTGATACTGCAGGTAAAGGAGGCGGACACGTCAAGTACATCAGGCAGCGACTGGTCCAGTATCGGATGAGCGGGGCAGGCTCTGGTAGACACCCGAATACATAATTTCAGGTATCAAACAATGTTTGTTTTCCTATCCTTTCCCCGCAGATGGCAGAAAAAGGTATCAGTACCTCTCCAGGGTATACCCCTCGATGTATCGCCAGTCCAACAAGCTGCCGTTTTTTTCCCGAGGCAACCTTGCTCAGGGATCCATCGAACGCACATATACGGCAGCGGGGTTTCTACCTTGTCCGGAGCAGGTAAGTTATGGAACAATTGTCCTCTAGGTTACAGGATGTTTCGCAACAGGATCAATTGATACTTTGGTACGGTCAGAATCACGATTCTGCTTAATGTTCTTTGGAGGTCTTCACGTCTGCGGACTCGGAACCTGCATTTTCGCTTGGGCTGCGACAGTGACAGGTGAACATGAAATCCTAAGGGGCAGATGGTTCAAGGGAAGGAATTTTTTGCAGGATTTCTTAAACCTTTGGAGGTAAGTCCACTTTGCTTTCTCCTACTACTGCCCCAGCTCCAAGACAGACCTTTACCGGTCTTTCCTTTAGATTTTTCCGTGCCCTTTCAAGCTTTCGACTCCACACGGGCGATATCTCCGTCGCCAGGGGATCTCAGGGCAAAAAGCTGAAGCAGATGTTCAGCATCCTCGATCCAGTCTGATTTTAAGTCATCCTATACACCTACTACAGGTCAAACCTTCCTACCACCTGGAGGGTCCCAGGGTAGGCGCATGTCGGGGTCCTACGGAGAGTACTGAGAAGGCCTGGGTGGTCACAGACAAAATTTTGGAGTACAACCGTCTCAAGAGTCAAGAGAGTCATACTGCAGTCGGCGCTCCATATGCTTCTAACCGCAAAGGATGTTGATCCCTATTTTTCAGATATCATTTGAATCAGGACAGTTCCCAGGCCTTTGTTTTCTTTTCACGTTCCGAAGCCTGTTGGCTCGGCCAGGCCTATTCTGGCCTTAGAATCCTTTCAGTCTGTGATTGCTAGTTTTGGACAAGATAGGGAGTTCTACGTGTCCCTTGTCTGCAGGGAGGCCTGTTTACTGATTTCCGTTGGGTTTCCTCATCTGGCTTCTCTCAGATTCGCATTACAGGATACTCATTTTCAACGTCAGTCCACTTCCATTCGGTCTCTCTTCCGCTCACACAGGGTTCAGGAAGATCACAGAATAAATCTTTCCCAAGGGCAGAAAGTACGTTGGTTCCCTAATGGGACAATCTACTGCTACTATCCCACTTTGTACATTAGGTGGCTTCTGAATATCCGGAGGATCCAGGAGCTTCTGGTTCAACACTGATCCAAAAAAATTATGCTCCTCGTAGACGTTTCTCAGCACGGTCCGTCGAAGGATTTTTCCTTCCTCGGCACCAGGTACTCT
The DNA here is from genome assembly GCF_028390025.1 of Pseudophryne corroboree. Taxonomy (NCBI): domain Eukaryota; kingdom Metazoa; phylum Chordata; class Amphibia; order Anura; family Myobatrachidae; genus Pseudophryne; species Pseudophryne corroboree. The sequence goes on along the minus strand of NC_086455.1, from coordinate 2,615,975 downwards.
GTTTCTTCAGTCAAGCTGCGACGCAATGAGTGGTCGCCTACATTCCCCTCTAAGCGGGGGACAACAATCTTCTTTCCACACACCGCCAGGTCAGACTCACGGGTGAGGGGACATTCCCCGGAGTTTTGTCAACTGGTCCGCTGTGGGCGGAGATTTCGGATCGACCTCAGGGCGTTCTGACTAACCCTTTACTACTCTCGGACGTGAGCTCTGGCGGCAGTAGCCGAGGATGCCCTCAGGGCTCCTGGGAGTTTTCTGGTTATTCTATCCTGCCTCCTTTTCTATTTCTACCTCTCTTTCGGTATCACAGGAGGGAAATATGCGTGCTAGTCCTCTCGGTGGCTCTGGTTGGGCCACGCATGACTTGAAGATACAGCTACACCTGTTGTCAGTAGAGGATCCTTGGCTCCTACCTCGACTGGACTGTCTACTTCAACAGGGCCCCTTTTTTCTTTATTCAATCTTACACTGGTTTCATTTAACCGTGTGACACTTCACGAGACCTCAGAAGGGACGAGTTCCCTAGTTCGGTTAGGCCTACTGGGCCCCGATTTCAGAAGTCGGTTACCTCTTCTCGCTTTTGCCACTTTTGGAAAACTGTATGGGACATACTAAGGATAAGAGGGGTTTTCCCCTTCTTTCAGTTACCATTCACCCGTCATCTTTGGCTTCTCTGGGAGGTTTTGCTCCGCTGCGCTTCAAACCACATTGACCTGAATATTAGGACTCTGCCTTTTTCGGTTTTCTTCCATAAGAGATTAGCCTGGCGGCCATAAGTTCGGGCTCTCTTTCAGGGAGTTCTCTATTGGCAACTCCCCTGGCTGAGCTTCGGCCTCAGCGATCGTTTCTTCCAAAGGGGATGTCTGTTTTTCATATAAACCTGACACTAGTGTTTTTCGGTCCTCTTTGACTGTTGTCAGGGCTCACCGACTCTCTCTACAGCGGTCCTAGGCTATTCGACGAAGGGTTTTTCTTCTTTGTTCTGTACGATGCTCCTGTACTAAATAGCCGGGGTCCCCAGCATATGCTGGGCTGTTGGATACATCTGACCATCAGACATTCTTCTTGGCGGTTGCTCAGGAGCCTCCGTTTTCCATTTCAGCGCACTTTACGCGCGTTGTGGGACCTTCGTGGGCAGCTGCCCGTGGGGTCTCCATGAATACTTTATGTTGGGCGGCTACTTGGTCGGACCGCCTTCCGTTTTGTCAAATTCTACAAGTTTGACACTTTTGTGGCCTCTGCATCACAGTTTGGCCGAGCGGTTTTACAGGACTCTCAGCGCTCTCCCACCCGTTTTGGGAGCTCTGGGACGTCCCCATTGTAACTACGCTCCAGTGGCCCCCAGTGGATGAAGGAGAAATCAGGATTTTGGTACTTACCGATAAATCCCTTTCTCCGATTCCACAGGGGCCACTGGACGCCCGCCCAGCGCTGTTCCTCCTGGTTTTTTGCTTAACGGTTTGCAGATCACCACATGACTGCTTGTTGAGTTCGGGCTAGCCGTTTGTTTGTTTGTTAGGTTCTGTTCCAGGTTTGGTCTGTGTTATCCTGGTTTACAGGGCTTCATTAACCTCCTCTACCTTACGGTTTGTTTATTCCAGCTCTCCTCGGGCACAGTTTTACGTAGACTGGCTTGGAGGGGAGATAGTAGGGGAGGAGCTAGCCACAGTGTGAAAATTTTTAAAGTGCCAGCTCCCAATTACTGCCTACTATTCCCCATTGTAACTACGCTCCAGTGGCCCCTGTGGAATCGGAGACAGGGATTTATCGGTAAGTACCAAAATCCTGATTACTGATTTCCGTTGGGTTTCCTCATCGGGCTTTACTCAGTCGCATTACAGGATTCTCATTTTCACTGTAAGTCCTTTTCTTTCGGTCTCTCTTCCGCTCCCACAGGGTTCAGGAAGATCACAGAATAACTCTTTTTCAGGGGGTTGACGTTGGTTCCCTAATGGGACAATCTACTGCTACTATCCCACTCTGTACATTACGTGGCTTCTGAAGATCCGATTTATGCTCCTCATAAACGTTTTCTCAACAGGGTCCGTCTGAGGATTTTTCCTTCCTCGGTACCAGGTACTCTATTTCTTCAGTCAAGCTGCGACGCAATGAGTGGTCGCCTACATTCCCCTCTGACCGGGGGACAACAATCTTCTTTCCAGATCAGGCCACCAGGTCAGACTCCTGGGTGAGGGAACATTCCCCGGAGTTTTGTCAGCTGGTCTGCTGTGGGCGGAGATTTCGAATCGACCTCAGGGCGTTCTGACTGACTCTTTAACCCTTTACTACTGATGGTGTAGGAGCTTCCTTTTGAATGGCAAATATATATTGATTCAAGCTTTTTCACATTAACTAAGATATTTACTGCTCCTCACTTCTTTAGGTTCGTGTTTCCTTAAAAGCTTCACAGATATGTTATAAGCAACATTGTATTTCAAAGCATGAATTACTCATTGTTATAACGCCAGATGTATCCAAGGCCAGTCAAGCATATCGCCAAAAGTTCTGAACATCGGGGAGGATTTTGACCTGTCCTGACCTCCAGAAAGGATGTTCCGGGAAAGCTGATAATCGCAAAGCAATAAATATATTTTAATTGCAATTTATAATATTGTTTGACAAATGACGTGTTTCAGTTTTCAAGACATACATGGTGTATTTTGATTGGCTAAATGTATTGGCACACATGAATCCTTTGTTCTTTTGCTATAAAATAAAGCCATGATGGCCCCTAAGACAGATCAACTATGAACTGCTTAGGTTACACAATGATCCTGTGTCACCTTTCCATTCACTGATCTCCAACCGGTTGCTAAGAGGAACAGCATTCTGACTGATGACTGAAGAGAGTTCATAATCAGACCTGAATAGGTTAACATACCCTATCACTACTCACCGACGTGAGCTCTGGTGGCAGTAGCCGAGGATGCCCTCAGGGCTCCTGGGAGTTTCTGGTTATTCTATCCTGCCTCCTTTTCTATTTCTACCTCACTTTCGGTAACACAGGAGGAGAATATGCATGCTAGTCCTCTCGGTGGCTCTGGTTGGGCCACCCATGACTTGAAGATACGGCTACAACTGTTGTCGGTAGAGGAGCCTTGGCTCCTACCTCGACTGGACTGTCTACTTCAACAGGGTCCTTTTCTTTGTTCAATCTTACACTGGTTTCATTTAACCGTGTGACTGTTCACGAGACCTCAGAAGGGAGTAGTTCCCTAGTTCGGTTAGGCCTACTGGGCCCCGATTTCAGAAGTCTGTTACCTCTTCTCGCTTTTGCCACTTCTGGAAGGCTGTATGGGACATAATAAGGATAAAAGGGGGTTTTCCCCTTCTTTCAGTTACCATTCAGCCGTAATCTTTGGTTTCTCTGGGAGGTTTTGCTCCGCTGCGCTTCAAACCACATTGACCTGAATTTTCGGTCCCTGCCTTTTTCGGTTTTCTTCCAAAAGAAATTAGCCTGGCGCCCGTAAGTTCGGGCTCTCTTTCAGGGAGTACTCTATTAGCAACTCCCCCGGCTGAGCTTCGGCCTCAGCGGTCGTTTCTCCCAAAGGGCATGTCCGTTTTTCATATAAATCTGACACTAGTGTTTTTCAGTCCTCTTTGACTGTTGTCAGGGCTCGCTGACTTTCTCTACAGAGGTCTTAGGCTATTCGACGAAGGGTTTTTTCTTCTTTATTCTGTACGATGCTCCCGTGCTAAATAGCCAGGGTCCCAGCATATGCTGGGCTGTTGGATACAGTCTTCTTGGCGGTTGCTCGGGAGCCTCCGTTTTCCATTTCAGCGCACTTTACGTGCGTGGTGGGACCTTCGTGGGCAGCTGCCCGTGGGGTCTCCATAAATACTTTATGTCGCGCGGCTACTTGTTCAGACCGACATTCGTTTTGTCAAATTCTACAAGTTTGACACTTTTACGACCTCTGCATCTCACTTTGGCCGAGCGGTTTTACAGGACTCTCAGCGCTCTCCCACCCGTTTTGGGAGCTCTGGGACGTCCCCATTGTAACTACACTCCAGTGGCCCCTAGTGGATGAAGGAGAAATCAGGATTTTGGTACATACCGATAAATCCCTTTCTCCGATTCCACAGGGGCCACTGGACGCCCGCCCAGCGCTGTTCCTCCTTGTTTTTTGCTTAACGGTTTGCAGATCACCATATGACTGCTTGTTGAGTTCGGGCTAGCCGGTTGTTTGTTAGGTTCTGTTCCAGGTTGGGTTTGTGTTATCCTGGGTTACAGGGCGTCATTAACCTCCTCTACCTTACCGTTTGTTTATTACAGCTCTCCTCTGGCACAGTTTTACGTAGACTGGCTTGGAGGGGAGATAGTAGGGGAGGAGCTAGCCACAGTGTGAGAATTTTAAAGTGCCAGCTCCCAATTACTGCCTACTATTTCCCCATTGTAACTACACTCCAGTGGCCCCTGTGGAATCGGAGAAAGGGATTTATCGGTAAGTACCAAAATCCTGATTACAGGGGATGGTAACATGACGGGATGCTGCAGGTGTCTGCTGTCACATAGGGGGTATACATACTGTCACAGGCCATCTTACAGGGGAGGGTAACATGACGGGATGATGCAGGTGTCTGCTGTCACATAGGGGGTATACATACTGTCACAGGCCATCTTACAGGGGATGGTAACATGACGGGAGATGCTGCAGGTGCCTGGTGATGCTAATGACAGCAGTACTTGGGCACAGGTGTCTGCTGTCACATAGGGGGTATACATACTGTCACAGGCCATCTTACAGGGGAGGGTAACATGATGGGAGATGCTGCAGGTGTCTGCTGTCACATAGGGGGTATACATACTGTCACAGGCCATCTTACAGGGGATGGTAACATGACGGGAGATGCTGCAGGTGCCTGGTGATGCTAATGACAGCAGTACTTGGGCACAGGTGTCTGCTGTCACATAGGGGGTATACATACTGTCACAGGCCATCTTACAGGGGAGGGTAACATGATGGGAGATGCTGCAGGTGTCTGCTGTCACATAGGGGGTATACATACTGTCACAGGCCATCTTACAGGGGAGGGTAACATGACTGGAGATGATACAGGTGTCTGCTGTCACATAGGGGGTGTACATACTGTCACAGGCCATCTTACATGGGAGGGAAACATGACGGGAGATGATACAGGTGTCTACTGTCACATAGGGGATGTAAATACTGTCACAGGCCATCTTACAGGGGAGGGTAACATGACGAGAGATGCTGCAGCTGCCTGGTGATGCTAATGACAGCAGTACTTGGGCACAGGTGTCTGCTGTCACATAGGGGGTATACATACTGTCACAGGCCATCTTACAGGGGAGGGTAACATGATGGGATGCTGCAGGTGTCTGCTGTCACATAGGGGGTATACATACTGTCACAGGCCATCTTACAGGGGAGGGTAACATGACGGGAGATGCTGCAGGTGTCTGCTGTCACATAGGGGGTATACATACTGTCACTGGCCATCTTACAGGGGAGGGTAACATGACGGGAGATGCTGCAGGATCTGCTGTCACATAGGGGGTATACATACTGTCACAGGCCATCTTACAGGGGAGGGTAGCATGATGGGAGATGCTGCAGGTGTCTGCTGTCATATACGGGGTATACATACTGTCACAGGCCATCTTACAGGGGAGGGTAACATGACGGGAGATGCTGCAGGTGTCTGCTGTCACATAGGGGGTATACATACTGTCACAGGCCATCTTACAGAGGATGGTAACATGACGGGAGATGCTGCAGGTGCCTGGTGATGCTAATGACAGCAGTACTTGGGCACAGGTGTCTGCTGTCACATAGGGGGTATACATACTGTCACAGGCCATCTTACAGGGGAGGGTAACATGATGGGAGATGCTGCAGGTGTCTGCTGTCACATAGGGGGTATACATACTGTCACAGGCCATCTTACAGGGGATGGTAACATGACGGGATGCTGCAGGTGTCTGCTGTCACATAGGGGGTATACATACTGTCACAGGCCATCTTACAGGGGAGGGTAACATGACGGGATGATGCAGGTGTCTGCTGTCATATACGGGGTATACATACTGTCACAGGCCATCTTACAGGGGAGGGTAACATGACGGGAGATGCTGCAGGTGTCTGCTGTCACATAGGGGGTATACATACTGTCACAGGTCATCTTACAGGGGATGGTAACATGACGGGAGATGCTGCAGGTGCCTGGTGATGCTAATGACAGCAGTACTTGGGCACAGGTGTCTGCTGTCACATAGGGGGTATACATACTGTCACAGGCCATCTTACAGGGGAGGGTAGCATGATGGGAGATGCTGCAGGTGTCTGCTGTCACATAGGGGGTATACATACTGTCACAGGCCATCTTACAGGGGAGGGTAACATGACTGGAGATGATACAGGTGTCTGCTGTCACATAGGGGGTGTACATACTGTCACAGGCCATCTTACATGGGAGGGAAACATGACGGGAGATGATACAGGTGTCTACTGTCACATAGGGGGTGTAAATACTGTCACAGGCCATCTTACAGGGGAGGGTAACATGACGAGAGATGCTGCAGCTGCCTGGTGATGCTAATGACAGCAGTACTTGGGCACAGGTGTCTGCTGTCACATAGGGGGTATACATACTGTCACTGGCCATCTTACAGGGGAGGGTAACATGACGGGAGATGCTGCAGGATCTGCTGTCACATAGGGGGTATACATACTGTCACAGGCCATCTTACAGGGGAGGGTAGCATGATGGGAGATGCTGCAGGTGTCTGCTGTCATATACAGGGTATACATACTGTCACAGGCCATCTTACAGGGGAGGGTAACATGACGGGAGATGATACAGGTGTCTGCTGTCACATAGGGGGTGTACATACTGTCACATGCCATCTTACATGGGAGGGAAACATGACGGGAGATGATACAGGTGTCTACTGTCACATAGGGGGTGTACATACTGTCACAGGCCATCTTACAGGGGAGGGTAACATGACGAGAGATGCTGCAGCTGCCTGGTGATGCTAATGACAGCAGTACTTGGGCACAGGTGTCTGCTGTCACATAGGGGGTATACATACTGTCACAGGCCATCTTACAGGGGAGGGTAGCATGATGGGATGCTGCAGGTGTCTGCTGTCACATAGGGGGTATACATACTGTCACAGGCCATCTTACAGGGGAGGGTAACATGACGGGAGATGCTGCAGGTGTCTGCTGTCACATAGGGGGTATACATACTGTCACAGGCCATCTTACAGGGGAGGGTAACATGACGGGAGATGCTGCAGGATCTGCTGTCACATAGGGGGTATACATACTGTCACAGGCCATCTTACAGGGGAGGGTAACATGACGAGAGATGCTGCAGCTGCCTGGTGATGCTAATGACAGCAGTACTTGGGCACAGGTGTCTGCTGTAACATAGGGGGTATACATACTGTCACAGGCCATCTTACAGGGGAGGGTAACATGATGGGATGCTGCAGGTGTCTGCTGTCACATAGGGGGTATACATACTGTCACAGGCCATCTTACAGGGGAGGGTAACATGACGGGAGATGCTGCAGGTGTCTGCTGTCACATAGGGGGTATACATACCGTCACAGGCCATCTTACAGGGGAGGGTAACATGACGGGAGATGCTGCAGGTGTCTGCTGTCACATAGGGGGTATACATACTGTCACAGGCCATCTTACAGGGGAGGGTAACATGACGGGAGATGCTGCAGGTGTCTGCTGTCACATAGGGGGTATACATACTGTCACAGGCCATCTTACAGGGGAGGGTAACATGACGGGTGATGCTGCAGGTGCCTGGTGATGCTAATGACAGCAGTACTTGGGCACAGGTGTCTGCTGTCACATAGGGGGTATACATACTGTCACAGGCCATCTTACAGGGGAGGGTAACATGACGGGAGATGCTAGGGCCTGGTGACACTAATGACAGCAATACTTGGGCACAGGTGTGTGCAATCACATGGGAGGCTATACATACTGTCACAGGCCATCTTTCAGGGGAGGGTAACATGACGGGAGATGCTGCAGGTGCCTGGTGACTAATGGCCGCAATATTTGGGCACAGGTGTCTGCAGTCACATGGGAGGGTATACATACTGTCACAGGCCATCTTACAGGAGATGGTAACATGACGGGAGATGCTACAGGTGCCTGGTGACGCTAATGATAGCAATACTTAGGCACAGGTGTCTGCTGTCACATAGGGGGTGTACATACTGTCACAGGCCATCTTACATGGGAGGGAAACATGACGGGAGATGATACAGGTGTCTACTGTCACATAGGGGGTATACATACTGTCACAGGCCATCTTACAGGGGAGGGTAACATGAGCGGGGATGCTACAGGTATCTGGTGACACTAATGACAGCAATACTTGGTCACCGGTTCCCTTCTGTCTGTGAAAGTGTGTTCTTATGTGTACCATGTTTTCCTTTTCTCTTCCGCTTCCTGCTTTGGGATTAACAAAACTGATCTGCCTGAGCATGGTGGCGGGGTTATAATGAGGGGGGCCATTGCATCTTTGGATATCTGAAAGACTTAACTATATGGTGTCCAGCGGCTGATTCTATCACCTACATTATAACACCAATTTCTCTAACGTCCTAGTGGATGCTGGGGACTCCGAAAGGACCATGGGGAATAGCGGCTCCGCAGGAGACTGGGCACAAAAGTAAAAAGCTTTAGGACTACCTGGTGTGCACTGGCTCCTCCCCCTATGACCCTCCTCCAAGCCTCAGTTAGATTTTTGTGCCCGAACGAGACGGGTGCAGGCTAAGGGGCTCTCCTGAGCTGCTTAGTGTAAAAGTTTAAAGTAGGTTTTTTATTTTCAGTGAGACCTGCTGGCAACAGGCTCACTGCACCGAGGGACTAAGGGGAGAAGAAGCGAACTCACCTGCGTGCAGAGTGGATTGGGCTTCTTAGGCTACTGGACATTAGCTCCAGAGGGACGATCACAGGCCCAGCCATGGATGGGTCCCGGAGCCGCGCCGCCGGCCCCCTTACAGAGCCAGAAGAGTGAAGAGGTCCGGAAAATCGGCGGCAGAAGACGTCCTGTCTTCAATAAGGTAGCGCACAGTCCGCAGCTGTGCGCCATTGCTCTCAGCACACTTCACACTCCGGTCACTGAGGGTGCAGGGCGCTGGGGGGGACGCCCTGAGGCGCAATAAAAAACCTTTGTTTGGCAAAAAATACATCACATATAGCTCCTGGGCTATATGGATGCATTTAACCCCTGCCAATTTTTCCATTAAAAAGCGGGAGAAAGGCCGCCGAGAAGGGGGCGGAGCCTATCTCCTCAGCACACTGGCGCCATTTTTTCCTCACAGCTCCGTTGGAGGAAGGCTCCCTGACTCTCCCCTGCAGTCCTGCACTACAGAAACAGGGTAAAACAAGAGAGGGGGGGGGCACTAAATTGGCATATTAATATATACAGCAGCTATATTAGGGAAAAACACTTATATAAGGTTATCCCTGTATATATATAGCGCTCTGGTGTGTGCTGGCAAACTCTCCCTCTGTCTCCCCAAAGGGCTAGTGGGGTCCTGTCCTCTATCAGAGCATTCCCTGTGTGTGTGCTGTGTGTCGGTACGCTGTGTCGACATGTATGAGGAGGAAAATGATGTGGAGGCGGAGCAATTGCCTGTGTTAGTGATGTCACCCCCTAGGGAGTCGACACCTGACTGGATGGTCTTATGGAAAGAATTACGTGATAGTGTCGGCACTTTACAAAAGACTGTTGACGACATGAGACAGCCGGCAAATCAGTTAATACCTGTACAGGCGTCTCAAACACCGTCAGGGGCTATAAAACGCCCGTTACCTCAGGTCGATACAGACACTGACACGTACACTGACTCCAGTGTCGACGGTGAGGAAACAAACGTATTTTCCAGTAGGGCCACACGTTACATGATCACGTCAATGAAGGAGGTTTTGAACATTTCTGATACTACAAGTACCACAAAAAAGGGTATTATGTGGGGTGTGAAAAAACTACCCGTAGTTTTTCCTGAATCAGATGAATTAAATGAAGTGTGTGATGAAGCGTGGGTTTCCCCCGATAAAAAACTGCTAATTTCTAAAAAATTATTGGCATTATACCCTTTCCCGCCAGAGGTTAGGGCGCGTTGGGAAACACCCCCTAGAGTGGATAAGGCGCTCACACGCTTATCAAAACAAGTGGCGTTACCGTCTCCTGATACGGCCGCCCTCAAGGAACCAGCTGATAGGAAGCTGGAAAATATCCTAAAAAGTATATACACACATACTGGTATTATACTGCGACCAGCAATCGCCTCAGCCTGGATGTGCAGTGCTGGGGTGGCTTGGTCGGATTCCCTGACTGAAAATATTGATACCCTGGACAGGGACAATATATTATTGACTATAGAGCATTTAAAGGATGCATTTCTATATATGCGTGATGCACAGAGGGATATTTGCACCCTGGCATCAAGAGTAAGTGCGATGTCCATTTCTGCCAGAAGAGGGTTATGGACGCGACAGTGGTCAGGTGATGCGGATTCCAAACGGCATATGGAAGTATTGCCGTATAAAGGGGAGGAGTTATTTGGGGTCGGTCTATCGGACCTGGTGGCCACGGCAACGGCTGGGAAATCCACCTTTTTACCCCAAGTCACCTCACAGCAGAAAAAGATACCGTCTTTTCAGGCTCAGTCCTTTCGTCCCCATAAGGGCAAGCGGGCAAAAGGCCACTCATATCTGCCCCGGGGCAGAGAAAGGGGAAAAAGACTGCAGCAGACAGCCTCTTCCCACGAACAGAAGCCCTCCCCCGCTTCTGCCAAGTCCTCAGCATGACGCTGGGGCCTTACAAGCGGACTCAGGCACGGTGGGGGCCCGTCTCAAGAATTTCAGCGCGCAGTGGGCTCACTCGCAAGTGGACCCCTGGATCCTGCAGGTAGTATCTCAGGGGTACAAATTGAAATTCGAGACGTCTCCCCTTCGCCGGTTCCTGAAGTCTGCTTTACCAACGTCTCCCCCCGACAGGGAGGCGGTATTGGAAGCCATTCACAAGCTGTATTCCCAGCAAGTGATAATCAAGGTACCCCTCCTACAACAGGGAAAGGGGTATTATTCCACGCTGTTTGTGGTACCGAAGCCGGACGGCTCGGTGAGACCCATTTTAAATCTGAAATCCTTGAACACTTACATAAAAAGGTTCAAGTTCAAGATGGAGTCACTCAGAGCAGTGATAGCGAACCTGGAAGAAGGGGACTATATGGTGTCTCTGGACATCAAGGATGCTTACCTCCATGTCCCAATTTGCCCTTCTCACCAAGGGTACCTCAGGTTTGTGGTACAGAACTGTCACTATCAGTTTCAGACGCTGCCGTTTGGATTGTCCACGGCACCCCGGGTCTTTACCAAGGTAATGGCCGAAATGATGATTCTTCTTCGAAGAAAAGGCGTCTTAATTATCCCTTACTTGGACGATCTCCTGATAAGGGCAAGGTCCAGAGAACAGTTAGAGGTCGGAGTAGCACTATCTCAAGTAGTACTACGACAGCACGGATGGATTCTAAATATTCCAAAATCGCAGCTGATTCCGACGACACGTCTGCTGTTCCTAGGAATGATTCTGGACACAGTACAGAAAAAGGTGTTTCTCCCGGAAGAGAAAGCCAGGGAGTTATCCGACCTAGTCAGGAACCTCCTAAGACCAGGCCAAGTGTCAGTACATCAATGCACAAGGGTCCTGGGAAAGATGGTGGCTTCTTACGAAGCGATTCCATTCGGCAGATTCCACGCAAGAACTTTTCAGTGGGATCTGCTGGACAAATGGTCCGGATCGCATCTTCAAATGCATCAGCGGATAACCCTGTCTCCAAGGACAAGGGTGTCTCTCCTGTGGTGGTTACAGAGTGCTCATCTCCTAGAGGGCCGCAGATTCGGCATTCAGGATTTGGTCCTGGTGACCACGGATGCCAGCCTAAGGGGCTGGGGAGCAGTCACACAAGGAAGAAATTTCCAGGGCTTGTGGTCAAGCATGGAAACGTCACTTCACATAAATATCCTGGAACTCAGGGCCATTTACAATGCCCTAAGTCAGGCAAGACCTCTGCTTCAGGGTCAGCCGGTGTTGATCCAGTCGGACAACATCACGGCAGTCGCCCACGTAAACAGACAGGGCGGCACAAGAAGCAGGAGGGCAATGACGGAAGTGGCAAGGATTCTTCGCTGGGCGGAAAATCATGTGATAGCACTGTCAGCAGTGTTCATTCCGGGAGTGGACAACTGGGAAGCAGACTTCCTCAGCAGACACGATCTTCACCCGGGGGAGTGGGGACTTCACCCAGAAGTCTTCCACATGATTGTGAACCGTTGGGAAAAACCAAAGGTGGACATGATGGCGTCCCGCCTCAACAAAAAACTGGACAGATATTGCGCCAGGTCAAGGGACCCTCAGGCAATAGCTGTGGACGCTCTGGTAACACCGTGGGTGTACCAGTCAGTGTATGTGTTCCCTCCTCTTCCTCTCATACCAAAAGTACTGAGAATCATAAGAAGGAGAGGAGTAAAGACTATACTCATGGCTCCGGATTGGCCAAGAAGGACTTGGTATCCGGAAATTCAAGAGATGCTCACGGAAGACCCGTGGCCTCTACCTCTAAGAAAGGACCTGCTCCAGCAGGGACCATGTCTGTTCCAAGACTTACCGCGGCTGCGTTTGACGGCATGGCGGTTGAACGCCGGATCCTGAAGGAAAAAGGCATTCCGGATGAAGTCATCCCTACCCTGATCAAAGCCAGGAAGGATGTGACCGTACAACATTATCACTGTATTTGGCGAAAATATGTTGCGTGGTGCGAGGCCAGGAAGGCCCCTACAGAGGAATTTCAACTGGGTCGATTCCTGCATTTCCTGCAAACAGGACTGTCTATGGGCCTAAAATTAGGGTCCATTAAGGTTCAAATTCGGCCCTGTCAATATTCTTCCAAAAAGAACTGGCTTCTGTTCCTGAAGTTCAGACGTTTGTCAAGGGAGTACTGCATATACAGCCTCCTTTTGTGCCTCCAGTGGCACCTTGGGATCTCAATGTAGTTTTGGGATTTCTAAAATCACATTGGTTTGAACCACTCACCACTGTGGACTTAAAATATCTCACATGGAAAGTGGTAATGCTGTTAGCCCTGGCTTCAGCCAGGCGTGTTTCAGAATTGGCAGCTTTATCCTATAAAAGCCCTTACCTTCTAAGCAGACTATTGCTCGTTGGATTTGTAGTACAATTCAGCTTGCACATTCTGTGGCAGGCCTGCCACAGCCAAAATCTGTAAAAGCCCATTCCACACGGAAAGTGGGCTCATCTTGGGCGGCTGCCCGAGGGGTCTCGGCTTTACAACTTTGCCGAGCTGCTGCTTGGTCAGGGGCAAACACGTTTGCTAAATTCTACAAATTTGATACCCTGGCTGAGGAGGACCTGGAGTTCTCTCATTCGGTGCTGCAGAGTCATCCGCACTCTCCCGCCCGTTTGGGAGCTTTGGTATAATCCCCATGGTCCTTTCGGATTCCCCAGCATCCACTAGGACGTTAGAGAAAATAAGAATTTACTTACCGATAATTCTATTTCTCATAGTCCGTAGTGGATGCTGGGCGCCCATCCCAAGTGCGGATTGTCTGCATTACTTGTACATAGTTATTGTTACAAAAATCGGGTTATTGTTGTTGTGAGCCATCTTTTCAGAGGCTCCTTCTGTTATCATGCTGTTAACTGGGTTCAGATCACAAGTTGTACGGTGTGATTGGTGTGGCTGGTAAGAGTCTTACCCGGGATTCAAGATCCTTCCTTATTGTGTACGCTCGTCCGGGCACAGTATCCTAACTGAGGCTTGGAGGAGGGTCATAGGGGGAGGAGCCAGTGCACACCAGGTAGTCCTAAAGCTTTTTACTTTTGTGCCCAGTCTCCTGCGGAGCCGCTATTCCCCATGGTCCTTTCGGAGTCCCCAGCATCCACTACGGACTATGAGAAATAGAATTATCGGTAAGTAAATTCTTATTTTTATCCCTGTGGACCTTATGGACCTCGAAGAAAGAGAGTTAACAAAGGTAAGTCTACCATAACTCTCGTTATCTCAGTCACCCTGTACCTCCCTACTGGCAATGACAGAGATGCCCCGGCTCAGATCTCCAGCTTGCTCTGGAGTTTTATGAACCATCAGGGTTGCTGGGAGAACCCTCCACATGAGGCACCTCGCTACAGGGACTCACCATCGCTGTCGGGATGGGAGGAGGGGGGTATGGGGGGGGGGGGGGGGGGGTTGCGGTCAGACGTCCATTATCCTGGAAGCAGAAAGTTCCATCATCCAGCAGGGATCATTATCCAGGGTGCTAAAGCAGGCCTGGCCAACCTGTGGATCTCCAGTAGTTGTGAAACTATAAAAACTATAAGTCCCAGCATGCTGAGACTTGTGGCGTCACAGCAGCTGGAGAGCCACAGGTTGGCCAGGTCTGTCCTGGAGGGAAGGCTGCTGGATGACTTGAACCAGGGAACCTAAGATCATTGCCAGTGTAGAGAACAGCTACTTACCCACTAGGCTACACAGCCCACAGTAACCCAGGATTTCGTTTCTCAGTGTTATCATCTAGCCACAACATCAGGGTGTAACTGAGTGAAATTTCAGCTTTTTGTCTCCAGTGAGGACGCTGTTCTAGTGATGCGGGAGATTCAGCTGTTTCTGATGGCGTGGGATGCTGATTACGTCTGTCTTTTGTTCAGTTTGTCTATGGATATGATTTTTGTTCTGAACCTGGGCAGAAGAACTGACACTCTCCATCAGAAATGTAGCGACATGAAGGGGGTTGACAGGAGACATGGGCAGGGTATTGGATAATTGGTCACGTAACTCTGTGAGTTCCTCCGGACACTGGGCACCATTCATCTAGACTGGAGTACACAGAGGCTCCTTGTGTGAGACAGGACACTCACCTGGATCAGGTAACAGGTTACTGGCAGGACTAGGAACATTGGGGGTTATTCGCACGCTGACGTTTTTCGCAATGCACCGAGCAGGTCAGAACTGCGCATGCACCGCAATGCAAATGCGTGTCGCACGGGTACAAAGCTGATCGTTGCTGTGCAATGGATTTAACGAAGAATCCATTCGCACAGCCGATCGCAAGAGATTGAGAGGAAGAGGGCATTTGTGGGTGTCAACTGACTGTTTTCTGGGAGTGGTTGTAAAAACACAGGCGTGTCCAAGCGTTTGCAGGGCGGGAGTCTGACGTCAATTCCGGGACCCAACAGGCTGAAGTTATCACAAGGGTTGAGTAAGTTCTGAGCTACTCAGAAACTGCACAAACTATTTTTGTACTGCTCGGCTGCACACGCGATTGCACCCGTGGACAGCAAATATACACCTCCCAGTGGGCGTCGACTATGCGTTTGCACGGCTGCAAAAAGTAGCTAGCGAGCGATCAACTCGGAATGACCCCCATTATCTGGTCGGGGCTGGGGGCTGCGCCAGGTACTGTCCTCAGGTGAGGGAGGAAGTGATAACCAAACAGGTAATATACCCCCGTATTACCCTATTTCTCTATCGTCCTAGTGGATGCTGGGGTTCCTGAAAGGACCATGGGGAATAGCGGCTCCGCAGGAGACAGGGCACAAAAAGTAAAGCTTTACGATCAGGTGGTGTGTACTGGCTCCTCCCCCTATGACCCTCCTCCAAGCCTCAGTTAGATTTTTGTGCCCGGCCGAGAAGGGTGCAATCTAGGTGGCTCTCCTAAAGAGCTGCTTAGAAAAGTTTAGCTTAGGTTTTTTATTTTACAGTGAGTCCTGCTGGCAACAGGATCACTGCAACGAGGGACTTAGGGGAGAAGAAGTGAACTCACCTGCGTGCAGGATGGATTGGCTTCTTGGCTACTGGACATCAGCTCCAGAGGGACGATCACAGGTACAGCCTGGATGGTCACCGGAGCCTTGCCGCCGGCCCCCTTGCAGATGCTGAAGTAAGAAGAGGTCCAGAATCGGCGGCAGAAGACTCCTCAGTCTTCTAAAGGTAGCGCACAGCACTGCAGCTGTGCGCCATTTTCCTCTCAGCACACTTCACGCGGCAGTCACTGAGGGTGCAGGGCGCTGGGAGGGGGGCGCCCTGGGAGGCAAATGAAAACCTATTTTGGCTAAAAATACCTCACATATAGCCTCCGGAGGCTATATGGAGATATTTAACCCCTGCCAGAATCCGTTAAGAGCGGGAGACGAGGCCGCCGAAAAAGGGGCGGGGCCTATCTCCTCAGCACACAGCGCCATTTTCCCTCACAGAAAGGCTGGAGGGAAGGCTCCCAGGCTCTCCCCTGCACTGCACTACAGAAACAGGGTTAAAACAGAGAGGGGGGGCACTAATTTGGCGTTAGAAATATATAAAAAAGATGCTATAAGGGAAAACACTTATATAAGGTTGTCCCTATATAATTATAGCGTTTTTGGTGTGTGCTGGCAAACTCTCCCTCTGTCTCTCCAAAGGGCTAGTGGGTCCTGTCCTCTATCAGAGCATTCCCTGTGTGTGTGCTGTGTGTCGGTACGTGTGTGTCGACATGTATGAGGACGATGTTGGTGAGGAGGCGGAGCAATTGCCTGTAATGGTGATGTCACTCTCTAGGGAGTCGACACCGGAATGGATGGCTTATTTAGGGAATTACGTGATAATGTCAACACGCTGCAAGGTCGGTTGACGACATGAGACGGCCGACAAACAATTAGTACCGGTCCAGACGTCTCAAAAACACCGTCAGGGGTTTTAAAACGCCCGTTTACTTTAGTCGGTCGACACAGACACAGACAGGGACACTGAATCCAGTGTCGACGGTGAATAAACAAACGTATTCCTTATTAGGGCCACACGTTAAAGGCAATGAAGGAGGTGTTACATATTTCTGATACTACAAGTACCACAAAAGAGGGTATTATGTGGGATGTGAAAAAACTACCGTAGTTTTTCCTGAATCAGATAAATTAAATAAAGTGTGTGATGATGCGTGGGTTCCCCCCGATAGAAAATTATGGGCGGTATACCCTTTCCCGCCAGAAGTTAGGGCGCGTTGGGAAACACCCCTTAGGGTGGATAAGGCGCTCACACGCTTATCAAAACAAGTGGCGGTACCGTCTATAGATAGGGCCGTCCTCAAGGACCAGCTGACAGGAGGCTGGAAAATATCATAAAAAGTATATACACACATACTGGTGTTATACTGCGACCAGCGATCGCCTCAGCCTGGATGTGCAGAGCTGGGGTGGCTTGGTCGGATTCCCTGACTAAAAATATTGATACCCTTGACAGGGACAGTATTTTATTGACTATAGAGCATTTAAAGGATGCATTTCTATATATGCGAGATGCACAGAGGGATATTTGCACTCTGGCATCAAGAGTAAATGCGATGTCCATATCTGCCAGAAGATGTTATGGACACGACAGTGGTCAGGTGATGCAGATTCCAAACGGCACAAAGGTGTATTGCCGTATAAAGGAAGAGGAGTTATTTGGGGTCGGTCCATCGGACCTGGTGGCCACGGCAACTGCTGGAAAATCCACCGTTTTTACCCTAAGTCACATCTCTGCAGAAAAAGACACCGTCTTTTCAGCCTCAGTCCTTTCGTCCCTATAAGATCATATCTGCCCAGGGATAGAGGAAAGGGAAGAAGACTGCAGCAGGCAGCCCATTCCCAGGAACAGAAGCGTTCCACCGCTTCTGACAAGTTCTCAGCATGGCGCTGAGACTGTACAGGACCCCTGGATCCTACAAGTAGTATCCCAGGGGTACAGATTGGAATGTCGAGACGTTTCCCCTTCGCAGGCTCCTGAAGTCTGCTTTACCAAGGTCTCCCTCCGACAAGGAGGCAGTATGGGAAAAAAATTCACAAGCTGTATTCCCAGCAGGTGATAATTAAATTACCCCTCCTACTACAAGAAAAGGGGTATTATTCCACACTATATTGTGGTACTGAAGCCAGAAGGCTAGGTGAGACTTATTCTAAAAAAATTTTTTGAACACTTACAAAGGTTCAAATCAAGATGGAGTCACTCAGAGCAGTGATAACGAACCAGGAAGAAGGGGACTATATAGTGTCCCGGGACATCAGGGATGCTTACCTCTATGTCCCAAATTTGCCCTTCTCACTAAGGGTACCTCAGGTTCGTGGTGCAGAACTGTCACTATCAGTTTCAGACGCTGCCGTTTGGATTGTCCACGGCACCCCGGGTCTTTACCAAGGTAATGGCCGAAATGATGATTCTTCTTCGAAGAAAAGGCGTCTTAATTATCCCTTACTTGGACGATCTCCTGATAAGGGCATAGTCCAGGGAACAGTTGGAGGTCGGAGTAGCACTATCTCGGATACTGCTACAACAGCACGGGTGGATTCTAAATATTCCAAAATCGCAGCTGATCCCGACGACACGTCTGCTGTGCCTAGGAATGATTCTGGACACAGTCCAGAAAAAGGTGTTTCTCCCGGAAGAAAAAGCCAGGGAGTTATCCGAGCTAGTCAGGAACCTCCTAAAAACAGTGCATCATTGCACAAGGGTCCTGGTAAAAATGGTGGCTTCCTACGAAGCAATTCCATTCGGCAGATTTCACGCAAGAACTTTTCAGTGGGATCTGCTGGACAAATGGTCCGGATCGCATCTTCAGATGCATCAGCGGATAACCCTATATCCAAGGACAAGGGTGTCTCTCCTGTGGTGGTTATAGAGTGCTCATCTTCTAGAGGGCCGCAGATTCGGCATTCAGGATTGGATGCTGGTGACCACGGAGCCCAGCCCGAGAGGCTGGGGAGCAGTCACACAAGGAAAAAATTTCCAGGGAGTGTGATCAAGTCTGGAGACTTTTCTCCACATAAATATACTGGAGCTAAGGGTAAATTTATAATGCTCTAAGCTTAGCAAGACCTCTGCTTCAAGGTCAGCCGGTATTGATCCAGTGGGAAAAACATCACGGCAGTCGCCCACGTAAACAGACAGGGCGACACAAGAAGCAGGAGGGCAATGGCAAAAACTGCAAGGACTTTTCGCTGGGCGGAAAATCATGTGATAGCACTGTCAGCAGTGTTTCATCCCGGGAATGGAAACTGGGAAGCAGACTTCCTCAGCAGGCACGACCTCCACCCGGGAGAGTGGAAACTTCATCGGGAAGTTTTTTCCACATGATTGTAAACCGTTGGGAAATACCAAAGGTGGACATGATGGCGTCCCGTCTGAACAAAAAACGGGACAGGTATTGCGCCAGGTCAAGAGACCCTCAGGCAATAGCTGTGGACGTTCTGGTAACACCGTGGGTGTACCAGTCGGTGTATGTGTTCCCTCCTCTGCTTCTCATACCTAAGGTGCTGAGAATTATAAGACGTAGAGGAGTAAGAACTATACTCATGGCTCCGGATTGGCCAAGAAGGACTTGATACCCGGAACTTCAAGAGATGCTTACAGAGGTCTTATGGCCTCTGCCGCTAAGAAGGGACTTGCTTCAGCAAGTACCATGTCTGTTCCAAGACTTACCGCAGCTGCGTTTGTCGGCATGGCGGTGGAACGCCGGATCCTAAGGGAAAAAGGCATTCCGGAAGAGGTCATTCCTACCCTGGTCAAAGCCAGAAAGGAGGTGACCGCACAACATTATCACCACATGTGGCGAAAATATGTTGCGTGGTGTGAGGCCAGGAAGGCCCCACAAAGAAATTTCAACTCGGTCGTTTCCTGCATTTCCTGCAAACAGGAGTGTCTATGGGCCTCAAATTGGGGTCCATTAAGGTTCAAATTTCGGCCCTGTCGATTTTCTTCCAGAAAGAATTGGCTTCAGTTCCTGAAGTCCAGAAGTTTGTCAAGGGAGTATTGCATATACAACCCCCTTTTGTGCCTCCAGTGGCACTGTGGGATCTCAACGTAGTTCTGGGATTCCTCAAATCACATTGGTTTAAAACCAGTCAAATCTGTGGATTTGAAGCATCTCACATGAAAAGTGACCATGCTCTTGGCCCTGGCCTGGACCAGGCGAGTGTCAAATTGGTGGTTTTTTCTCAAAAAAGCCCATATCTGTTTGTCCATTCGGACAGGGCAGAGCTGCGGACTCGTCCCCAGTTCTCTCCCTAAGGTGGTGTCAGTGTTTCACCTGAACCAGCTTATTGTGGTGCCTTGCACCTACTAGGGACTTGGAGGACTCCAAGTTGCTAGATGTTGTCAGGGCCCTGAAAATATGTTCCAGGACGGCTGGAGTCAGGAAAACTGACTTGCTGTTATCCTGTATGCACCCAACAAACTGGGTGCTCTTGCTTCTAAGCAGACTATTGCTAGTTGGATGTGTAATACAATTCAGCTTGCACATTCTGTGGCAGGCCTGCCACAGCCAAAATATGTAAATGCCCATTCCACAAGGAAGGTGGGCTCATCTTGGGCGGCTGCCCGAGGGGTCTCGGCTTTACAACTTTGCCGAGCGGTTATTTAGTCAGGGGCAAACACGTTTGTAAAATCCTACAAATTTGATACTCTGGCTAAGGAGGACCTGGAGTTCTCTCATTCGGTGCTGCAGAGTCATCCGCACTCTCCCGCCCGTTTGGGAGCTTTGGTATTATCCCCATGGTCCTTTCAGGAACCCCAGCATCCACTAGGACGTTAGAGAAAATAAGAATTTACTTACCGATAATTCTATTTCTCGGAGTCCGTAGTGGATGCTGGGCGCCCATCCCAAGTGCGGATTGTCTGCAATACTTGTACATAGTTACAAAAATCGGGTTATTGCTGTAGTGAGCCATCTTTTCTAGAGGCTCCTCTGTTATCATACTGTTAACTGGGTTCAGATCACAGGTTGTACAGTGTGATTGGTGTGGCTGGTATGAGTCTTACCCGGGATTCAAAATCCTTCCTTATTGTGTACGCTCGTCCGGGCACAGTATCCTAACTGAGGCTTGGAGGGGGGTCATAGGGGGAGGAGCCAGTACACACCACCTGATCGTAAAGCTTTACTTTTTGTGCCCTGTCTCCTGCGGAGCCGCTATTCCCCATGGTCCTTTCAGGAACCCCAGCATCCACTACGGACTCCGAGAAATAGAATTATCGGTAAGTAAATTCTTATTTTTCCTGTTTCCATCTCCTGTGTCATATTATGACCATCATTTTCACTGTGATCAGTGACAGGACGGGTAATAAGCCCCTGATGTGTCTACCTGTCACACACCTGAGTGCCAGCTCCTCCCCTGTATCCGGCCCCTCCTACACCTGGCAGGAGCCTGGAATTCCATTTGGGATAGGATAAGTAATTGAAGTACAGTATTTAATCCCATACCTCCCAACATGACCCTCCCCAGGGGGGACACAATGCTCTGCTCCTGCACTTCCCTCTTAATTTATGATTGCCATCACCTGGGGTGAAACACCTTTCTTATCCAGTAACCTATTCAAAACAAGTGCCAGCAATCACAGATTAAGAGAAAAGTCCAGAAGCAGAGCATTTTGTCCCTCCTGGAGAGGGTCGTGTTGGGAGGTACAGTATGTAGTCCCCAGCCTTCACACCGTAGCCCTCACATACCACAAACCCCTCTACCAGCATAACATGTCATCTGAGATCACCGAATCATGGTCCCCCGGCCTCCACCTGAAAACACCGCTATGTAGGTATCAGATGAGTCAAACTACCAGCCTGTGTGTGGCCGGACAGCCCCTGCTGGCCACATGGATAATGGCAGCCGTGGCACTGAAGGGGTTAACCCTTAGTGCCCGGTACCATTAGGAGGACAATGGGCGCTTGGCGCCACTTTTAAACTGTGCGCTGGCGCTAGGCGCCATCTTTAAATGTATTGTGGGTGCTAGGCACCGGGTAAAAATATGTTTAATGATGTGTCTTAACATGTCATATGTAGTGCTCTGTGCACAGTTGTAGGATTGCATGTTTAAATGTATTTATATTTAAAATGTGGTCACCTGTATTTTAAAGGGAAAAATGCACTTACTATATCTGTCTGAATAATCATCTCCTATCCTCTGGGAATAGGAAGTGGCATGCTAATCGCCTCTGCTAGCAGATGGGGGAATGACAAAACCTTTTTGATGTTGGACAATGCACGGCAGGTAATAGCTGTGAGTGTGAGTTCCTTAGATAAAGGCGTTAATCACGGGGGGTTTCCTTATTACATATGTAAAGTGTCAGATTTGGTTGGGAACCTGTATTTATTTATGTAGCTAGTTTCATTGATATACGAATCCTGAATGGTATATGCAGGAAGGAAGAACATTTGTTTGGTAAATCAAATACAAACCATATTTTGAAGCTATGTGATAAATAGTGAATGTTAAACTGCCAGGTGGGATAGGATGGAGTTTAAGATGACGCCAAACGTTGTGTATGACAGGAAGGAGGAAATTGCTTCATGCACTTATATCCTTTTAAAATGTAATTTTTTTATATTTTGTAAGATATCCTGATTGGATGGAAAGGACTGTAGTTTGTGATTTTACAGTATAAAAAGAGGAGGCCTGTGAGCTCCAGAGTGTATTATACCAGTTTCATTCTGCTGTAACATCTGCTGTATTACTGAGTTCTTTTCTGAACTATTTGTTGGCATTAAACATCATCTGCCTCAAGAAGACTGCTACATCTTGTGACCTACAGGGCTATGCCAAACATAGCCCCGTTCGGCTGTCCAGGGTGTAACCAGCGTCTCCAAGTTCTGCCTTCCGCCTGCTACCGGCAGAGGCCTAGTCAAGCGACTAGTGGGGATTCATTAGCACCACACAGGTGTGGTAAGGCGGCGTGTCGACGCATACAGAGCAGAACCGTGGTTCCAAACGCCACGGCAGGTTATTAGTTTGGTGGTGGCAGCGTAAATCTGCCCACTGCGCAGTGGGTGGAGTCAGTACCAGGCGGTTACTGACGGTAAGCGGGAATCCCCTATGTGGTCAGGTCCCGTGTGACCGAAACATCCATTCTGTGTACTGGGGACGAGACGCGAAAGTGGGGAGGGCTTTCGTACGGGACCGTCCGGTCACACTGTGACTGCTATTACCTGTACTAATATATAGGGGCAGGGGGGGAGGTGCATGAATATACATAGAGGATGTGTTATTTCCTGTACTAATAACTGCCATATATACATTGGGGGGCAACTGACCGTTTTCAGGGAGTGGTTGGAAAAACGCAGGCGTGTCCAAGCGTTTTCAGGGCGGGTGTCTGACGTCAATTCTGGTCCCGGACAAGCTGAAGTGATCGCAGCAACTGAGTAAGTCCTCAGGGACTGCACAAGATCTGTTTGTACCGCTCGGCTACACAGGCGATCACACACTTGCACAGCTAAAATACACTCCCCTTTGGGCGGCGACTATCTGATCGCGGCGCTGCAAAAATTGCCTGCGAGCGATCAGGTGTGAATTAGGCCCCTTGTCTTGGATGACAATGAATCTGCAGTCCTCAAAAAGTGTTTTATCCATCCACTGAAATTCATTTTTTTTTTCTCTGACGTCCTAAGTGGATGCTGGGGACTCCGTCAGGACCATGGGGATTAGCGGCTCCGCAGGAGACAGGGCACAAAACTAAAGCTTTAGGATCAGGTGGTGTGTACTGGCTCCTCCCCCTATGACCCTCCTCCAAGCCTCAGTTAGGTTTTTGTGCCCGTCCGAGCAGGGTGCAATCTAGGTGGCTCTCTTAAGGAGCTGCTTAGAAAAAGTTTTTAGGTTTCTTATTTTCAGTGAGTCCTGCTGGCAACAGGCTCACTGCATCGAGGGACTTAGGGGAGAGAAGTTCAACTCACCTGCGTGCAGGATGGATTGGCTTCTTAGGCTACTGGACACCATTAGCTCCAGAGGGAGTCGGAACACAGGTCTCACCCTGGGGTTCGTCCCGGAGCCGCGCCGCCGACCCCCCTTGCAGATGCTGAAGATTGAAGGTCCAGAAACCGGCGGCAGAAGGCTTTTCAGTCTTCATGAAGGTAGCGCACAGCACTGCAGCTGTGCGCCATTGTTGTCACACACTTCACACCAACGGTCACGGAGGGTGCAGGGGGTTGCTGGGGGCGCCCTGGGCAGCAATGTATAATACCTTATTCTGGCTAAAAATACATCACATATAGCCCCTGGAGGCTATATGGATGTATTTAACCCCTGCCAGGTCTCAGAAAAACGGGAGAAGAAGCCCGCCGAAAAGGGGGCGGGGCCTATTCTCCTCAGCACACAGCGCCATTTTCCCTCACAGAAATGCTGGTGGGAAGGCTCCCAGGCTCTCCCCTGCACTGCACTACAGAAACAGGGTTAAAACAGAGAGGGGGGGCACTTATTTGGCGATATGTATATATATATTAAAATGCTATAAGGGAAAAACACTTATATAAAGGTTGTCCCTGTATAATATAGCGTTTTTGGTGTGTGCTAGCAAACTCTCCCTCTGTCTCCCCAAAGGGCTAGTGGGGTCCTGTCCTCTTTCAGAGCATTCCCTGTGTGTGTGCTGTGTGTCGGTACTTGTGTGTCGACATGTATGAGGACGATGTTGGTGAGGAGGCGGAGCAATTGCCGGTAATGGTGATGTCACTCTCTAGGGAGTCGACACCGGAATGGATGGCTTATTTAAGGAATTACGTGATAATGTCAACACGCTGCAAGGTCGGTTGACGACATGAGACGGCCGGCAAACCAATTAGTACCTGTCCAGGCGTCTAAAACACCGTCAGGGGCGTTAAAACGTCCTTTTTACCTCAGTCGGTCGACACAGACACGGACACTGACTCCAGTGTCGACGGTGAAGAAACAAACGTATTTTCCTTTAGGGCCACACGTTACTTGTTAAGGGCAATGAAGGAGATGTTACATATTTCTGATACTACAAGTACCACAAAAAAGGGTATTATGTGGAGTGTGAAAAAACTACATGTGGTTTTTCCTGAATCAGATAAATTAAATGAAGTGTGTGATGATGCGTGGGTTTCCCCCGATAGAAAATTATTGGCGGTATACCCTTTCCCGCCAGAAGTTATGGCGCGTTGGGAAACACACCTTAGGGTGGATAAGGCGCTCACACGCTTATAAAAACAAGTGGCGTTACCATCTCCAGATACGGACGCCCTCAAGGAGCCAACTGATAGGAGGTTGGAAAATATCCTAAAAAGTATATACACACATACTGGTGTTATACTGCGACCAGCGATCGCCTCAGCCTGGATGGGCAGCGCTGGGGTGGCTTGGTCGGATTCCCTGACTGGAAATATTGATACCCTTGACAGGGACAGTATTTTATTGACTATAGAGCATTTAAAAGATGCATTTCTATATATGCGAAACTCTGGCATCAAGAGTAAGTGCGATGTCCATATCTGCCAGACGATGTTTATGGACACGACAGTGGTCAGGTGATGCAGATTCCAAACGGCACATGGAAGTATTGCCGTATAAAGGGGAGGAGTTATTTGGGGTCGGTCCATCGGACCTGGTGGCCACGGCAACAGCTAGAAAATCCACCTTTTTTACCCCAAGTCACATCTCAGCAGAAAAAGACATAGTCTTTTCAGCCTCAGTCCTTTCGTCCCCATAATATCTGCCCAGGGATAGAAGTAAGGGAAGAAGACTGCAGCAGGCAGCCCATTCCCAGGAACAGAAGCCTTCCACCGCTTCTGCCAAGTCCTCAGCATGACGCTGGGGCCGTACAAACAGGTGCGGTGGGGGGTCGTCTCAAGAGTTTCAGCACGCAGTGGGCTCACTCGCAAGTGGACCCCTGGATCCTACAAGTAGTATCCCAGGGGTACAGATTGGAAATTCGAGACGTCTCCCCCTCGCAAGTTCCTGAAGTTTGCTTTACCAACGTCTACCTCCGACAGGGAGGCAGTATTGGAAACAATTCACAAGCTGTATTCCCAGCAGGTGATAATCAAAGTACCCCTCCTACAACAAGTAAAGGGGTATTATTCCACACTATATTGTGGTACTGAAGCCAGACGGCTCGGTGAGACCTATTCTAAATGGAGTCACTCAGAGCAGTGATAGCGAACCAGGAAGAAGGGGACTATATGGTGTCCCTGGACATCAAGGATGCTTACCTCCATGTCCAAATTTGCCCTTCTCACAAAGGGTACCTCAGGTTCGTGGTACAAAACTGTCACTATCAGTTTCAGACGATGCCGTTTGGATTGTCCACGGCACCCCGGGTCTTTACCAAGGTAATGGCCGAAATGATGATTCTTCTTCAAAGAAAAGGCGTCTTAATTATCCCTTACTTGGACGATCTCCTGATAAGGGCAAGGTCCAGAGAACAGTTGGAGGTCTGAGTAGCACTATCTCAAGTAGTTCTACGACAGCACGGGTGGATTCTAAATATTCCAAAATCGCAGCTGTCTCCGACGACACGTCTGCTGTCCCTAGGGATGATTCTGGACACAGTCCAGAAAAAGGTGTTTCTCCCAGAGGAGAAAGCCAGGGAGTTATCCGAGCTAGTCAGGAACCTCCAAAAACCAGGAAAAATGTCAGTGCATCATTGCACAAGGGTCCTGGGAAAAATGGTGGCTTCTTACGAAGCGATTCCATTCGGCAGATTTCACGCAATAACTTTTCAGTGGGATCTGCTGGACAAATGGTCCGGATCGCATCTTCAGATGCATCAGCGGATAAGCCTGTCTCCAAGGACAAGGGTGTCTCTTCTGTGGTGGCTGCAGAGTGCTCATCTACTAAAGGGCCACAGTTATGCATTCAGGACTGGGTCCTGGTGACCACGGATTCCAGCTTGAAAGGCTGGGGAGCAGTCACACAGGGAAAAAATTTCCAGGGAGTGTGATCAAGTCTGGGGACTTCTCTCCGCATAAATATACTGGAGCTAAGAGCAATTTACAATGCTCTAAGCTTAGCAAGACCTCTGCTTCAAGGTCAGCCGGTATTGATCTAGTGGGACAACATCACGGCAGTCGCCCACGTAAACAGACAGGGCGGCACAAGAAGCAGGAGGATAATGGCAGAAACTGCAAGGATTCTTCGCTGGGCGGAAAATCATGTGATAGCACTGTCAGCAGTTTTCATTCCGGGAGTGGACAACTGGGAAGCAGACTTCCTCAGCACGACCTCCACCCGGGAGAGTGGGGACTTCATCGAGAAGTTTTTTCCACATGATTGTGCACCGTTGGGAAAGACCAAAGGTGGACATGATGGCGTCCCGCCTGAACAAAAAACTGGACAGGTATTGCGCCAGGTCAAGAGACCCTCAGGCAATAGCTGTGGACGTTCTGGTAACACCAGGGGTGTACCAGTTGGTGTATGTGTTCCCTCCTCTGCTTCTCATACCAAAGGTACTGAGATTTATAAGACGTAGAGGAGTAAGAACTATACTCGTGGCTCCGGATGGGCCAAGAAGGACTTGGTACCCGGAACTTCAAGAGATGCTCACAGAGGACTCAGGGCCTCTGCCGATAAGAAGGGACTTGTTTCAGCAAGTACCATGTCTGTTCCAAGACTTACCGCGGCTGCGTTTGACGGCATGGCGGTTGAACGCCGGATCCTAAGGGAAAAAGGCATTCCGGAAGAGGTCATTCCTACCCTGGTCAAAGCCAGGAAGGAGGTGACCGCACAACATTATCACATATGTGGCGAAAATATGTTGCGTGGTGTGAGGCCAGGAAGGCCCCACGAAGAAATTTCAACTCGGTCGATTCCTGCATTTCCTGCAAACAGGAGTGTCTATGGGCCTCAAATTGGAGTCCATTAAGGTTCAAATTTCGGCCCTGTCGATTTTCTTCCAGAAAGAATTGGCTTCAGTTCCTGAAGTCCAGAAATTTGACAAGGGAGTAATGCATATACAACCCCCTTTTGTGCCTCCAGTGGCACTGTGGGATCTCAACGTAGTCCTGGGATTCCTCAAATCACGTTGGTTTAAACCACTCAAATCTGTGGATTTGAAATATCTCACATGGAAAGTGACCATGATGTTGGCCCTGGCCTCGGCCAGGCGAGTGTCAGAATTGGCGGCTTTGTCTCACAAAAGCCCATATCTGATTGTCCATTCGGACAGGGCAGAGCTGCGGACTCGTCCCCAGTTTCTCCCTAAGTTGGTGTCAGCGTTTCATCTGAACCAGCTTATTGTGGTACCTGCGGCTACTAGAGACTTGGAGGACTCCAAGTTGCTAGATGTTGTCAGGGCCCTGAAAATATAGATTCCAGGACGGCTGGAGTCAGGAAAACTGACTTGCTGTTATCCTGTATGCACCCAAAAAACTGGGTGCTCTTACTTCTAAGCAGACGATTGCTAGTTGAATGTGTAGTACAATTCAGCTTGCACATTCTGTGGCAGGACTGCCACAGCCAAAATATATAAATGCCCATTCCACAAGGAAGGTGGGCTCATCTTGGGCGACTGCCCGAGGGGTCTCGGCTTTACAACTTTGCCGAGCTGCTACTTGGTCAGGGGCACACCCTGGCTGAGGAGGACCTGGAGTTCTCTCACTCGGTGCTGCAGAGTCATCCGCACTTTCCCGCCCGTTTGGGAGCTTTGGTATAATCCCCATGGTCCTGACGGAGTCCCCAGCATCCACTTAGGACGTCAGAGAAAATAAGATTTTACTTACCGATAAATCTATTTCTCGTAGTCCGTAGTGGATGCTGGGCGCCCATCCCAAGTGCGGATTGTCTGCAATACTTGTACATAGTTATTGTTACAAAAAAAAAAAATCGGGTTGTTATTGTTGTGAGCCGTCTGTTCAGAGGCTCCTACGTTTGTCATACTGTTAACTGGGTTCAGATCACAAGTTATACGGTGTGATTGGTGTGGCTGGTATGAGTCTTACCCGGGATTCAATATCCTTCCTTATTGTGTACGCTCGTCCGGGCACAGTATCCTAACTGAGGCTTGGAGGAGGGTCATAGGGGGAGGAGCCAGTACACACCACCTGATCCTAAAGCTTTAGTTTTGTGCCCTGTCTCCTGCGGAGCCGCTAATCCCCATGGTCCTGACGGAGTCCCCAGCATCCACTACGGACTACGAGAAATAGATTTATCGGTAAGTAAAATCTTATTTATTTTTTTCAATTCATATATAGATGTACAAGAGTTTATTAGAAAATTGTCATTGGAAAAGTTTTTTGCTCTTAAAAATGATAAAAGTGACATGTATTTGGACAAAAAAAATCTATGACCTCGCACGATCTCACTCTATAGTGTTTTGCATTTTTCTAATACATATTTTTATTTAGAAAAGACCATAGTTTTTAACCATCGCCTCTCCATCATTCTGGAACTGGGGATTTATGGAAACTGACCCCACTAAGAAACCCAGATAGGAGGATACCAGAGTGAGTATGGTACGCATCTGGACCGGTGATATTTAGGAGTATGAAAATACCAGGAAAAAGATATCTTGATGTGTGTAACCAGTTGCAGTCCTCTGTAAGTTGTGTATGCATTTGGATTCGTGCTGTTTACAAGGATGCGTGTGTAATGGTATATATTAATATACCCAGAAAAGATACCTTTATGGGTGTAGCCTGTTACTAATCACTGGAAGTTGGGTACACACTATCATTATTGCATAAATGAATGTGAGAACACTTGGTGGTGACTATGATTAAGATATACAACAGCAGAATAAAGGTAATGTGGAATGTCTGGATGTCACAGGTTTAGCAGAGCAAGAAACACAGAAGGACCGAAGGGTCCAGGTGTTGCCTCAATCAGCTGTCAGCTAGAGGCTAATTAATTAGGCTGCACCTGTCATCTGCCTTTTAGTATGTGTTCAGGAGAGGGGTTGCGCTCTGACGGTGATTAGCACCAGTGGGGGGGAGGTGGTGATGTCAGGGCCACCGGGCCGGTGATCTGCTGATGTGATAACCTGTCCTGCTGCTGTGACCTGCCTGAGAATACAGGGACGCTGCTTGAACCTTTATCCCTCTCTTCCCAGTACTATACCAAGATACATATTTTTATTCGTGTTCATATTCACCGGATATTGTGAGACACTCGCTGGATTTTGGGACGTCCTGAGAGGAGAATCACCTTACGCGACTTGACCTCATTTGGGACAATAAGTATATTTGCACTTTATTGTAATATTGCTGAGTGACTGGAGCACTGAGCGCCGGACAATTAGTTCTGCAGTATCTGTATAGGGGCCAAGTGGCCCCATTCTGTTCCAGGTGCCCGCATAAGTCATTTTGCTCCTTGGACATTTATACTCGTGTGTGTGTGTGTGTATAAATATTATATATATATATATATATATATATATATATATATATATATATATATATATATATATATATATATATATATAGTACATACTGTCAGTATACATAAACACGTGCATCACAAAATATCCAATAAACTGCTGTATTATAAAACAGAAAAACCCGCAGGAAATGCCGACGCCTCTGACTGATTGACAAGCAGCGGCGTCTGCGGGGCGGCAGTGCTCTGTTTTCAAGACAGAGCATTGCAGGAACGGCGGCATCTGAATGGAGGGGGCATGACGGTGGCGTTATCAAGGCGGCTGCGTGACATCACACGCAGCCACTCTGATCAAAATGGTGGCGGTGGTCCTCCTGCCGGCACATCCACAATGTCAGTATGATCGCAGCGGGTGGGCTGCATGCGGGCAAAAGGATGGAAAATTCTGCTGTTTAGCTGAAGTTACAATCCTTACTGAATACTGTCCACAATAAAGTGTATGTTGCTACTCATTGTGAATACAAACCTGTGTTGTGTGTGTGTGTGTATATATATGTGTATATATATATATATATATATATATATATATATATATATATATATATATATATATATAATATGTGTATGTATGTCCTGCACTCTCATCGAAGATTCCAATGGTGGGTGCTCCCAACAGAACAATGTCCGCATACATAGGCCAGAAGTCCACGCAGTGGAGGGTGCACTCTCACTTAATAAAGAGAAGTTCAGTTTCTTCGAATCAATGTTTTATTGTAGCATCACAAATTTTGAAAGTGCAAAAGTGATGTGAGCGGGAGAACACATTTCTGATGTACTAGGTGCTTCATCGCTTCATCGTGCCCTACGGGCGCTCTTCACACCGTTGTAAGGGGCTACGCCCCCTTAACCCTTGCACACCCTTGTGGCATGCAATATTTTTATTATATGGAGTATTGCCTCCAATCATAACCGTGTGAGTGGTTAAATATTGCACGGACAAAGGGTGTGCAATGGTTAAAGGGTCGTAGCCCCTTGCAACTGCGTGAACAGCGCACGCAGGGCCTGATGAAGCACCTAGTAGGTGCTGTGGTTGGGGGAGTGGTGGGTGCGGGGGTGGAGGAGGGGCAGTTGCATTGGTGTCGCAGGTGGGGGAGGGGCGTGGGTGCCGTGAGTGGAGGAGGGGCGGTTACGGGAGTGCAGCGGGTGGGGGAGGGGGTCCGGAGCCACCGCAGGTAGTGGAGGTGTGTGTGGGGGGGGGTGCGGTGGATGGGACCTGGAGGTACTGCGAGTGGGGGAGGGGTGGGTAATCCTTCTCCTCCTGGAAGCAGCTAAGCTGCTGTCCTCCCTTTGGCGTGAACAGCGCACGCAGGGCCTGATGAATCACCTAGTAGGTGCTGTGGTTGGGGGAGTGACATGGGTGGGGATCCGGAGCCACCGCGGGTGCTGGAGGGGGTGTGTGGGGGTGCCGCGGATGGGGCCCGGAGGTACTGCGAGTGGGGAGGGGCGGGTAATGCGTCTCCTCCTGGAAGCAGCTAAGCTGCTGTACTCCCTTTGGCAGTGGCTCTCCCGGAGACTCGCACAGCAGCCAGTCACTATTGTTAGCACCGGTGTCCCAACGCACCGCATTACAGGGAAGAAGATGCACTCAATAAATTACAGCTCCCAGTAGCCCATAGCGCCGGAATGCTCCTGCGCTAAGGGCTGCTGGGAGCTGTAGTTTATTTAGTGCGTCTTCCCTGTAATGCGTGGTGTTGTGACACCGGCGCTAACAATAGTGACTGGCTGGCAGAACGGACTGACTCGCTGAATCAATGTAAAAGGTGAGAGTGCTGTGCAGTGTCAGTGACACTGCACACCCACTGCACTGCACAGCACTGTCACCTTTTACATTGATTCAGCGTCCAGACATTACCCTCCGCGATATCACCCGCTCTATCCGTTACATTAGCTATCTCGGGGCTTCCAGGCCGGCAGGCCAGGTGCTGTGTTGTCAGGGCCTCTGGGGATCTGGGCGCGGCTGTGGCGGGTAGACACTTCTGTGACATCATGCGCAGAGGAGGCTCCGGGGCTCAGAGTATGCGGCACAGAGTGGACTATGAAAGCCTTCCGCTGCGCCGCTTTCATACACATCTATGTCGGTGGCTGCAGCAGCTTTTGTTGCGTGCAGGATGGATTGGATTCTTAGGCTACTGGACACCATTAGCTCCAGAGGGAGTCGGAACACAGGTCTCACCCTGGGGTTCGTCCCGGAGCCGCGCCGCCGACCCCCCTTACAGATGCTGAAGATTGAAGGTCCGGAAACAGGCGGCAGAAGGCTCTTCAGTCTTCATGAAGGTAGCGCACAGCACTGCAGCTGTGCGCCATTGTTGTCACACACTTCACACCAAGCGGTCACGGAGGGTGCAGGGCGCTGCTGGGGGCGCCCTGGGCAGCAATATTTAATACCTTTATGGCAAAAGAATACATCACATATAGCCATTGAGGCTATATGTATGTATTTAACCCATGCCAGTTATCTAAAACTACGGGAGAAAAGCCTGCCGAAATAGGGGGCGGAGCTTATTCTCCTCAGCACACAGCGCCATTTTCCTGCTCAGCTCCGCTGTGAGGAAGGCTCCCAGGACTCTCCCCTGCACTGCACTACAGAAACAGGGTAAAACAGAGAGCGGGGGCATTTTTTTGGCGATATTTTGATATATTTAAGCTGCTATAAAGAACAACACTTATATAAGGTTGTTCCCATATATATTATAGCGCTTGGGTGTGTGCTGGCAAACTCTCCCTCTGTCTCCCCAAAGGGCTAGTGGGGTCCTGTCTTCGATAAGAGCATTCCCTGTGTGTCTGCTGTGTGTCGGTACGTGTGTGTCGACATGTATGAGGACGATGTTGGTGTGGAGGCAGAGCAATTGCCGATAATGGTGATGTCACCCCCCAGGGAGTCGACACCGGAGTGGATGGCTTTGTTTATGGAATTACGTGATAATGTCCGCACATTACAAAAATCAGTTGACGACATGAGACGGCCGGCAAACCAGTTAGTACCTGCCCAGGCGTCTCAGACACCGTCAGGGGCTGTAAAGCGCCCTTTACCTCAGTCGGTCGACACAGACCCAGACACAGACACTGAATCTAGTGTCGACGGTGATGAAACAAACGTATTTTCAAGTAGGGCCACACGTTATATGATCACGGCAATGAAGGAGGCTTTGCATATCTCTGATACTGCAAGTACCACAAAAAGGGGTATTATGTGGGGGGTGAAAAAACTACCTGTAGTTTTTCCTGAATCAGAGGAATTAAATGATGTATGTGATGAAGCGTGGGTTAACCCAGATAGAAAAATGCTAATTTCAAAAAAGTTATTAGCATTATACCCTTTCCCGCCAGAGGTTAGGGCGCGCTGGGAAACACCCCCTAGGGTGGATAAGGCGCTCACACGCTTATCAAAACAAGTGGCGTTACCGTCTCCTGATACGGCCGCCCTCAGGGATCCAGCTGATAGGAGAATGGAAACTACCCTAAAAAGTATATACACACATACTGGTGTTATACTGCGACCAGCCATCGCCTCAGCCTGGATGTGCAGTGCTGGGGTCGTCTGGTTGGATTCCCTGACTGAAAATATTGATACCCTGGATAGGGACAGTATTTTATTGACTATAGAGCAATTAAAGGATGCTTTCCTTTATATGCGAGATGCTCAGAGAGATATTTGCACTCTGGCATCGAGAGTAAATGCGATGTCCATATCTGCCAGAAGGAGTTTATGGACGCGACAGTGGTCAGGTGATGCGGATTCCAAACGACATATGGAAGTATTGCCGTATAAAGGGGAGGAATTATTTGGCGTCGGTCTATCGGATCTGGTGGCCACGGCAACTGCCGGAAAATCCACCTTTTTA
This sequence comes from Pseudophryne corroboree, assembly GCF_028390025.1. Lineage (NCBI taxonomy): Eukaryota > Metazoa > Chordata > Amphibia > Anura > Myobatrachidae > Pseudophryne > Pseudophryne corroboree. The sequence goes on along the minus strand of NC_086455.1, from coordinate 2,581,952 downwards.
CCTCAGACCCCCTCCCAACAGAAAAAGACACCGTCTTTTCAGCCGCAGTCCTTTCGGTCCTATAAGAACAAGCGGACAAAAGGACAGTCATATCTGCCTCGGGGCAGAGGAAGGGGTAAGAGAGGGCAGCAAGCAGCCCCTGCCCAGGAACAGAAGCCCTCCCAGGGTTCTGCAAAGCCCTCAGCATGACGCTGGGGCCTTACAAGCGGACTCAGGAGCGGTGGGGGGTCGACTCAAGAATTTCAGCGCACAGTGGGCTTGCTCACAGGTGGACCCCTGGATTCTGCAGGTAGTATCTCAGGGTTACAGGTTGGAATTCGAGAAGTCTCCCCCTCGCCGGTTCCTAAAGTCTGCTTTGCCAACGTCTCCCTCAGACAGGGCGACGGTATTGGAAGCCATTCACAAGCTGTTTTCTCAGCAGGTGATAGTCAAGGTACCCCTCCTACAACAGGGAAAGGGGTATTACTCCACGCTATTTGTGGTACCGAAGCCGGACGGCTCGGTAAGACCTATTCTAAATCTGAAATCTTTGAACCTGTACATACAAAAATTCAAGTTCAAGATGGAGTCACTCAGAGCAGTGATAGCGAATCTGGAAGAAGGGGACTTTATGGTGTCCCTGGACATAAAGGATGCTTACCTACATGTCCCAATTTGCCCTTCACATCAAGGGTACCTCAGGTTCGTGGTGCAAAACTGTCATTATCAGTTTCAGACGCTGCCGTTTGGATTGTCCACGGCACCTCGGGTCTTTACCAAGGTAATGGCCGAAATGATGATTCTTCTGCGAAGAAGAGGCGTATTAATTATCCCTTACTTGGACGATCTCCTGATAAGGGCAAGGTCCAGAGAACAGCTGGAGGACGGAGTAGCACTAACCCAACTAGTGCTGCAACAACACGGGTGGATTCTGAATTTTCCAAAATCTCAGTTGACCCCGACGACACGTCTGCTGTTCCTGGGAATGATTCTGGACACGGTTCAGAAAAAGGTGTTTCTTCCGGAGGAGAAAGCCAGGGAGTTATCCGAACTTGTCAGGAACCTCCTAAAACCAGGGAAAGTGTCTGTGCATCAATGCACAAGAGTCCTGGGAAAGATGGTGGCTTCTTACGAAGCGATTCCATTCGGCAGATTCCACGCACGAACTTTTCAGTGGGATCTGCTGGACAAATGGTCCGGATCGCATCTGCAGATGCATCAGCGGATAACCTTATCGCCACGGACAAGGGTGTCTCTTCGGTGGTGGTTGCAGAGTGCTCATCTGTTAGAGGGCCGCAGATTCGGCATACAGGACTGAGTCCTGGTGACCACGGATGCCAGTCTGAGAGGCTGGGGAGCGGTCACACAGGGAAGAAACTTCCAGGGAGTATGGTCAAGCCTGGAGATGTCTCTTCACATAAATATACTGGAGCTAAGAGCGATTTACAATGCTCTAAGTCTGGCAAAACCCCTGCTTCAGGGTCAGCCGGTGTTGATCCAGTCGGACAACATCACGGCAGTCGCCCACGTAAACAGACAGGGCGGCACAAGAAGCAGGACAGCAATGGCAGAAGCTGCAAGGATTCTTCGCTGGGCGGAAGATCATGTGATAGCACTGTCAGCAGTATTCATTCCGGGAGTGGACAACTGGGAAGCAGACTTCCTCAGCAGACACGATCTACACCCGGGAGAGTGGGGACTTCATCCAGAAGTCTTCCACATGATTGTGAACCGTTGGGAAAAACCAATGGTGGATATGATGGCGTCCCGCCTCAACAAAAAACTGGACAGGTATTGCGCCAGGTCTAGAGACCCTCAGGCAATAGCTGTGGACGCTCTGGTAACACCGTGGGTGTTCCAGTCAGTGTATGTGTTCCCTCCTCTGCCTCTCATACCAAAGATACTGAGAATTATACGGCAAAAGGGAGTAAGAACGATACTAGTGGCTCCGGATTGGCCAAGAAGAACTTGGTACCCGGAACTTCAAGAGATGCTCACGGAGGATCCGTGGCCTCTACCTCTAAGACCGGACCTGCTTCAGCAGGGACCGTGTCTATTCCAAGACTTACCGCGGCTGCGTTTGACGGCATGGCGGTTGAACGCCGAATTCTAAGGGAAAAAGGCATTCCGGAAGAGGTCATTCCTACACTGGTAAAAGCCAGGAAGGAGGTGACTGCACAACATTATCACCGCATTTGGAGAAAATATGTTGAGTGGTGTGAGGCCAGGAAGGCCCCCACGGAGGAATTTCAACTGGGTCGATTCCTACATTTCCTGCAAACAGGATTGTCTATGGGCCTCAAATTGGGGTCCATTAAGGTTCAAATTTCGGCCCTGTCGATTTTCTTCCAGAAAGAATTGGCTTCAGTTCCTGAAGTCCAGACTTTTGTAAAAGGAGTACTACATATACAGCCCCCGGTTGTGCCCCCAGTGGCACCGTGGGATCTTAATGTAGTCTGGATTTTCTCAAATCCCATTGGTTTGAGCCGCTCAAATCGGTGGAGTTGAAGTATCTTACATGGAAAGTAACCATGCTACTGGCCCTGGCTTCAGCCAGGAGAGTATCAGAATTGGCGGCTTTATCATATAAGAGCCCATATCTGATTTTCCATACGGACAGGGCAGAACTGCGGACACGTCCTCATTTTCTGCCTAAGGTGGTGTCAGCGTTTCACCTGAACCAGCCTATTGTGGTGCCTGCGGCTACTAACGATTTGGAGGATTCCAAGTTGTTGGACGTGGTCCGGGCATTGAAAATATATATTTCAAGAACGGCGGGAGTCAGAAAGTCTGACTCACTGTTTATATTGTATGCACCCAACAAGATGGGTGCTCCTGCTTCTAAGCAGACGATTGCTCGTTGGATTTGTAGCACAATTCAACTTGCACATTCTGTGGCAGGCTTGCCACAACCTAAATCTGTCAAGGCCCATTCCACAAGGAAAGTGGGCTCATCCTGGGCGGCTGCCCGGGGGGTCTCGGCATTACAACTCTGCCGAGCTGCTACTTGGTCAGGGGCAAACACATTTGCAAAATTCTACAAATTTGATACCCTGGCTGAGGAGGACCTTGAGTTCTCTCATTCGGTGCTGCAGAGTCATCCGCACTCTCCCGCCCGTTTGGGAGCTTTGGTATAATCCCCATGGTCCTGACGGAGTCCCCAGCATCCACTTAGGACGTTAGAGAAAATAAGAATTTACTTACCGATAATTCTATTTCTCGTAGTCCGTAGTGGATGCTGGGCGCCCATCCCAAGTGCGGATTGTCTGCAATACTTGTACATAGTTATTGTTACAAACAAATTCGGGTTGTTATTGTTGTGAGCCGTCTGTTCAGAGGCTCCTACGTTTGTCATACTGTTAACTGGGTTCAGATCACAAGTTATACGGTGTGATTGGTGTGGCTGGTATGAGTCTTACCCGGGATTCAATATCCTTCCTTATTGTGTACGCTCGTCCGGGCACAGTATCCTAACTGAGGCTTGGAGGAGGGTCATAGGGGGAGGAGCCAGTACACACCACCTAATCCTAAAGCTTTATTTTTGTGCCCTGTCTCCTGCGGAGCCGCTATTCCCCATGGTCCTGACGGAGTCCCCAGCATCCACTACGGACTACGAGAAATAGAATTATCGGTAAGTAAATTCTTATTTTCTCTGACGTCCTAAGTGGATGCTGGGACTCCGTAAGGACCATGGGGAATAGCGGCTCCGCAGGAGACTGGGCACAACTATAAAGAGAGCTTTAGGTCTAACTGGTGTGCACTGGCTCCTCCCACTATGACCCTCCTCCAGACTTCAGTTAGAATCTTGTGCCCGGCTGAGCTGGATGCACACTAGGGGCTCTCCTGAGCTCCTAGAAAGAAAGTATATTTAGGTTTTTTATTTTACAGTGAGATCTGCTGGCAACAGACTCACTGCAGCGAGGGACTAAGGGGAGAAGAAGCGAACCTACCTAACAGGTGGTAGTTTGGGCTTCTTAGGCTACTGGACACCATTAGCTCCAGAGGGATCGACCGCAGGTCCCGACCTTGGTGTTCGTTCCCGGAGCCGCGCTGCCGTCCCCCTTACAGAGCCAGAAGCACGAAGAGGTCCGGAAGACTTCGGTCTTCACCAAGGTAGCGCACAGCACTGCAGCTGTGCGCCATTGCTCCTCACACTCCGGTCACCTCACACTCCGGTCACTGATGGGTGCAGGGCGCTGGGGGGGGGGGGCGCCCTGAGGGCAATATATGACACCTTGGCTGGCAAATCTACATCATATATAGTCCTAGAGGCTATATAGATGTAAAAATACCCCTGCCAGTATTCCAGAAAAAGCGGGAGAAGTCCGCCGGAAAAGGGGCGGGGCCATCTCCCTCAGCACACTGGCGCCATTTTTCCCTCACAGCTCCGCTGGAAGGAAGCTCCCTGGCTCTCCCCTGCAGTCTGAACACTACAGAAGGGTAAAAAAGAGAGGGGGGCATTAAATTTAGGCGCAGAATAGATATATATATATATGATATATAAAAAAGCAGCTATAAGGGTAAACACTCATTTATAGTGGGATCCCTGTGTTATATAGCGCTCTGGTGTGTGCTGGCATACTCTCTCTCTGTCTCCCCAAAGGGCTTTGTGGGGTCCTGTCCTCTGTCAGAGCATTCCCTGTGTGTGTGCTGTCACCCCCTGCGGGGTCGACACCTGAGTGGATGGTGCTGTGGAAGGAATTACGCGACAGTGTCGACTCCTTGCATAAAAGGTTTGACGACATACCTAATGTGGGACAGCCGGCTTCTCAGCCTGTGCCTGCCCAGGCGTCTCAAAAGTCATCAGGGGCTCTAAAACGCCCGCTACCTCAGATGGCAGACACAGATGTCGACACGGATACTGACTCCAGTGTCGACGACGATGAGACTAATGTAACTTCCAGTAGGGCCACACGTTACATGATTGAGGCAATGAAAAATGTGTTGCACATTTCTGATGTTACCCCCGGTACCACAAAAAAGGGTATTATGTTTGGAGAGAAAAAACTACCAGTAGCTTTTCCTCCATCTGAAGAGTTAAATGAAGTGTGTGAAGAAGCGTGGGCTTCCCCTGATAAAAAGCTGGTAATTTCTAAGAGGTTACTAATGGCGTACCCTTTCCCACCAGAGGATAGGTCACGCTGGGACACATCCCCTAGGGTGGATAAAGCGCTCACACGCTTGTCAAAGAAGGTGGCACTACCGTCTCCGGATACGGCCGCCCTGAAGGAATCTGCTGATAAAAAGCAGGAGGCTATCCTGAAATCTATATATACACACAGGTGTTATACTGAGACCGGCTATTGCTTCAGCCTGGATGTGCAGTGCTGCTGCTGCGTGGTCAGATTCCCTGTCAGAAAATATAGATACCCTAGACAGGGACACTATATTGCTAAACGTAGAGCATATAAAAGACGCACTTTTATACATGAGGGATGCACAGAGGGATATTTGCCGGCTGGCATCCAAAATTAGTGCAATGTCCATTTCTGCCAGGAGAGGGTTATGGACTCGGCAGTGGACAGGAGATGCAGATTCCAAACGACACATGGAAGTTCTGCCTTATAAGAGTGAGGAGTTGTTCGGGGATGGTCTCTCGGTCCTCGTTTCCACAGCAACAGCTGGGAAGTCTACATTTTTACCCCATGTTCCCTCACAACCAAAGAAAGCACCGTATTATCAGGTACAGTCCTTTCGGCCCAATAGGGGCAAGCGGGTTAAAGGCGCGTCCTTTCTGCCCAGAGGCAGAGGTAGGGGAAAGAAGCTGCAGCATACAGCCAGTTCCCAGGAGCAAAAGTCCTCCCCCGCTTCCTCTAAGTCCACAGCATGACGCTGGGGCTTCACAGGCGGAGCCAGGTACGGTGGGGGCCCGTCTCAAATATTTCAGCAATCAGTGGGCTCGCTCACGGGTGGATCCCTGGATCCTTCAAGTAGTATCTCAGGGGTACAAGCTGGAATTCGAGACGTCTCCCCCCCCCCCGCCGTTTCCTCAAATCTGCCTTGCCAACCACTCCCTCAGGCAGGGAGGCAGTGTTACAGGCAATTCACAAGCTGTATTCACAACAAGTGATAGTAAAGGTGCCCCTACTTCAACAAGGAAGGGGTTACTATTCCACAATGTTTGTGGTACCGAAACCGGACGGTTCGGTGAGACCCATTTTAAATTTGAAATCCTTGAACACATATATAAAAAAATTCAAGTTCATGATGGAATCGCTCAGAGCGGTTATTGCAAGCCTGGACGAGGGGGATTACATGGTATCACTGGACATCAAGGATGCTTACCTGCATGTCCCCATTTACCATCCTCACCAGGAGTACCTCAGATTTGTGGTACTGGATTGTCATTACCAATTCCAGACGTTGCCGTTCGGTCTATCCACGGCTCCGAGGGTCTTTACCAAGGTAATGGCCGAAATGATGATACTCCTTCGAAAGAAGGGAGTTTTAATTATCCCGTACTTGGACGATCTCCTGATAAAGGCGAGGTCCAGAGAGCAGTTGTTGGTCGGGGTAGCACTATCTCGGGAAGTGCTACTACAGCACGGCTGGATTCTAAACATTCCAAAGTCACAGCTGGTCCCTACGACACGTCTACTGTTCCTGGGGATGGTTCTGGACACAGAACAGAGAAAAGTGTTTCTCCCGGAGGAGAAGGCCAAGGAGCTGTCATCTCTAGTCAGAGGCCTCCTAAAACCAAAACAGGTGTCGGTGCATCACTGCACGCGGATCCTGGGAAAAATGGTAGCTTCCTACGAAGCGATTCCATTCGGCAGGTTTCATGCAAGAACCTTTCAGTGGGACCTGTTGGACAAGTGGTCCGGATCGCATCTTCAGATGCATCGTCTGATAACCCTGTCTCTAAGGACAAGGGTGTCTCTGCTGTGGTGGCTGCAGAGTGCTCATCTTCAAGAGGGCCGCAGATTCGGCATACAGGACTGGGTCCTGGTGACCACGGATGCCAGCCTTCGAGGCTGGGGGGCAGTCACACAGGGAAGAAACTTCCAAGGACAATGGTCGAGTCAGGAGGCTTCCCTGCACATAAATATTCTGGAACTAAGGGCCATTTACAATGCCCTAAGTCAGGCAAAACCCCTGCTTCAAAACCAGCCGGTACTGATCCAGTCAGACAACATCACGGCGGTCGCCCATGTAAACCGACAGGGCGGCACGAGAAGCAGGACGGCGATGGCAGAAGCCACAAGGATTCTCCGATGGGCGGAAAATCACGTGTTAGCACTGTCAGCAGTGTTCATTCCGGGAGTGGACAACTGGGAAGCAGACTTCCTCAGCAGGCACGACCTCCACCCGGGAGAGTGGGGACTTCATCCAGAAGTCTTCCAAATGATTGTAAACCGTTGGGAAAGGCCACAGGTGGACATGATGGCGTCCCGCCTAAACAAAAAGCTAGAAAAGTATTGCGCCAGGTCAAGAGACCCGCAGGCGATAGCTGTGGACGCTCTAGTGACACCGTGGGTGTACCGGTCGGTTTATGTGTTCCCTCCTCTTCCTCTCATACCAAAGGTACTGAGGATAATACGGAGAAGAGGAGTAAGAACTATACTCATTGTTCCGGATTGGCCAAGAAGGGCTTGGTACCCGGAACTTCAAGAAATGATCTCAGAGGACCCATGGCCTCTACCGCTCAGACAAGACCTGCTGCTGCAGGGGCCCTGTCTGTTCCAAGACTTACCGCGGCTGCGTTTGACGGCATGGCGGTTGAACACCGGATCCTGAAGGAAAAGGGCATTCCGGAGGAAGTCATTCCTACGCTGATTAAGGCTAGAAAAGAAGTAACCGCAAACCATTATCACCGCATATGGCGAAAATATGTTGCGTGGTGTGAGGCCAGGAAGGCCCCAATGGAGGAATTTCAGCTGGGCCGTTTCCTGCACTTCCTACAGTCAGGGGTGACTATGGGCCTTAAATTGGGTTCCATTAAGGTCCAGATTTCGGCTCTGTCGATTTTCTTCCAGAGAGAACTGGCTTCACTACCTGAAGTTCAGACTTTTGTTAAGGGAGTGCTGCATATTCAGCCCCCTTTTGTGCCTCCAGTGGCACCTTGGGATCTCAACGTGGTGTTGGATTTCCTAAAGTCACATTGGTTTGAGCCACTGAAAACCGTGGATTTGAAATATCTCACGTGGAAAGTGGTCATGTTGTTGGCCTTGGCTTCGGCCAGGCGTGTATCAGAGTTGGCAGCTTTTTCATGTAAAAGCCCTTATCTGATTTTCCATATGGATAGGGCAGAATTGAGGATTCGTCCCCAGTTTCTCCCTAAAGTGGTATCAGCGTTTCATCTGAACCAACCTATTGTGGTGCCTGCGGCTACAAAAGACTTGGAGGCTTCCAAGTTGTTGGACGTAGTCAGGGCCCTGAAAATATATGTTTCCCGGACGGCTGGAGTCAGGAAAACTGACTCGCTATTTATCCTGTATGCGCCCAACAAGTTGGGCGCACCTGCTTCAAAGCAGACTATTGCTCGCTGGATCTGTAGTACGATTCAGCTTGCACATTCTGCGGCTGGACTGCCGCATCCTAAATCAGTGAAAGCCCATTCCACGAGGAAGGTGGGCTCTTCTTGGGCGGCTGCCCGAGGGGTCTCGGCTCTACAACTTTGCCGAGCAGCTACTTGGTCGGGGTCAAACACATTTGCAAAATTCTACAAGTTTGACACCCTGGCTGAGGAGGACCTAGAGTTTGCCCATTCGGTGCTGCAGAGTCATCCGCACTCTCCCGCCCGTTTGGGAGCTTTGGTATAATCCCCATGGTCCTTACGGAGTACCCAGCATCCACTAGGACGTCAGAGAAAATAAGAATTTACTCACCGGTAATTCTATTTCTCGTAGTCCGTAGTGGATGCTGGGCGCCCATCCCAAGTGCGGATTGTCTGCAATACTTGTATATAGTTGTTGCTTAACTACAGTGTTATTGTTGAGCCATCTGTTGAGAGGCTCGGTTGTTATCATACTGTTAACTGGATATTGTATCACGAGTTATACGGTGTGATTGGTGTGGCTGGTATGAGTCTTACCCGGGATTCAAAATCCTTCCTTATTGTGTCAGCTCTTCCGGGCACAGTATCCTAACTGAAGTCTGGAGGAGGGTCATAGTGGGAGGAGCCAGTGCACACCAGTTAGACCTAAAGCTTTCTTTATAGTTGTGCCAAGTCTCCTGCGGAGCCGCTATTCCCCATGGTCCTTACGGAGTCCCAGCATCCACTACGGACTACGAGAAATAGAATTACCGGTGAGTAAATTCTTATTTTTATGGTCTGTACTGATTTCTGACTCTCCAAACCTCCATTGAAAGTATAGGAAAAGGGACATGACCACGCCATTTACCAATGGCGACGCCCCCTTTTCGAATTTGTACCGATGTTTATGTGTACATTGGCCCTCATTCCGAGTTGTTCGCTCGCAAGCTGCTTTTAGCAGCATTGCACACGCTAAGCCGTCGCCTACTGGAAGTGAATCTTAGCTTATCAAAATTGCGAACGAAAGATTAGCAGAATTGCGAATAGACACCTCTTAGCAGTTTCTGAGTAGCTCCAGACTTACTCGGCATCTGCGATCAGTTCAGTGCTTGTCGTTCCTGGTTTGACGTCACAGACACACCCAGCGTTCGCCCAGACACTCCTCCGTTTCTCCAGCCACTCCCGCGTTTTTCCCAGAAACGGCAGCGTTTTCTCACACACGCCCATAAAACGGTCAGTTTCCGCCCAGAAACACCCACTTCCTGTCAATCACATTCCGATCACCAGAACGAAGAAAAAACCTCGTAATGCCGTGAGTAAAATACCAAACTGCATAGCAAATTTACTTGGTGCAGTCGCACTGCGGACATTGCGCATGCGCATTAGCGACTAATTGCTCCGTTGCGAGAAAAAAATAACGAACGAACAACTCGGAATGACCCCCATTGTTGGAGGGTGTGATGCTGCAGATGCAGTGGGTCTATTTCGGGGTGTGGACCTGGAGCTGCAGCTCCATCAGTCCCATTGTTAATCCTGCTCTGGGAACACACAGCAGCCAAAGGGCAGAGCCTCCCATTGGATGTAACCTGTGTGGGAGGGCGTTTCTCGCCCATTCAGCTGTGGACTGGGTGTGATAGACCTGCTGCTAAGCCAATGAGAGCTCCTAGCCACGCCCAGCGTTATACACACAGGTACAGAGTGACAGATCTGGGATATTATATAGGAGATACAATGCTGCTATTGTGTGATACATTTATGTAAATGTATACTATCTGTACTCCCACCGCTTGTAACCTTGTATATATCCAGTTGGCCAATGGCATACTGTATTGCCCATATTAGGTTCACAACGTACAAGATGCGATGAATACAGCATAGAGGTATACTGATGCTCTGTAGCCATGTGCTGCTGGCTTATAACACACTAACATTAAGTGAAATATGCATTTGATGTGTTGATATTAGTAGGTTGCTAGTCAGTGATGGATGAGCAGTGCGCTCCGGTTCTCTGCTTGAGCAGGGATTACGCGCGTCCGGTCCCCCCCCCCCTCCATGCCAGTTCCTCCTACCTACTTTCTCCCGGCTGTGCTGTGCCGCTAGAGAGTGCGCTCCATATCTCTCTCTGATGACAGGATGACGCGCCTCCGGCTTCCGCACACCGGGATTTGAATTACTTTATACAAGAATCTGATATCATTTAAATGTCGCAGGCACGATTGATATATTACATATTTCTCTGACGTCCTAAGTGGATGCTGGGGACTCCGTCAGGACCATGGGGATTAGCGGCTCCGCAGGAGACAGGGCACAAAACTAAAGCTTTAGGATCAGGTGGTGTGTACTGGCTCCTCCCCCTATGACCCTCCTCCAAGCCTCAGTTAGGTTTTTGTGTCCGTCCGAGCAGGGTGCAATCTAGGTGGCTCTCTTAAGGAGCTGCTTAGAAAAAGTTTTTAGGTTTCTTATTTTCAGTGAGTCCTGCTGGCAACAGGCTCACTGCATCGAGGGACTTAGGGGAGAGAAGTTCAACTCACCTGCGTGCAGGGTGGATTGGCTTCTTAGGCTACTGGACACCATTAGCTCCAGAGGGAGTCGGAACACAGGTCTCACCCTGGGGTTCGTCCCGGAGCCGCGCCGCCGACCCCCCTTGCAGATGCTGAAGATTGAAGGTCCAGAAACCGGCGGCAGAAGGCTTTTCAGTCTTCATGAAGGTAGCGCACAGCACTGCAGCTGTGCGCCATTGTTGTCACACACTTCACACCAACGGTCACGGAGGGTGCAGGGCGTTGCTGGGGGCGCCCTGGGCAGCAATGTATAATACCTTATTCTGGCTAAAAATACATCACATATAGCCCCTGGAGGCTATATGGATGTATTTAACCCCTGCCAGGTCTCAGAAAAACGGGAGAAGAAGCCCGCCGAAAAGGGGGCGGGGCCTATTCTCCTCAGCACACAGCGCCATTTTCCCTCACAGAAAGGCTGGTGGGAAGGCTCCCAGGCTCTCCCCTGCACTGCACTACAGAAACAGGGTTAAAACAGAGAGGGGGGGCACTTATTTGGCGATATGTATATATATATTAAAATGCTATAAGGGAAAAACACTTATATAAAGGTTGTCCCTGTATAATTATAGCGTTTTTGGTGTGTGCTGGCAAACTCTCCCTCTGTCTCCCCAAAGGGCTAGTGGGGTCCTGTCCTCTATCAGAGCATTCCCTGTGTGTGTGCTGTGTGTCGGTACTTGTGTGTCGACATGTATGAGGACGATGTTGGTGAGGAGGCGGAGCAATTGCCGGTAATGGTGATGTCACTCTCTAGGGAGTCGACACCGGAATGGATGGCTTATTTAAGGAATTACGTGATAATGTCAACACGCTGCAAGGTCGGTTGACGACATGAGACGGCCGGCAAACCAATTAGTACCTGTCCAGGCGTCTAAAACACCGTCAGGGGCGTTAAAACGTCCTTTTACCTCAGTCGGTCGACACAGACACGGACACTGACTCCAGTGTCGACGGTGAAGAAACAAACGTATTTTCCTTTAGGGCCACACGTTACTTGTTAAGGGCAATGAAGGAGATGTTACATATTTCTGATACTACAAGTACCACAAAAAAGGGTATTATGTGGAGTGTAAAAAAACTACATGTGGTTTTTCCTGAATCAGATAAATTAAATGAAGTGTGTGATGATGCGTGGGTTTCCCCCGATAGAAAATTATTGGCGGTATACCCTTTCCCGCTAGAAGTTATGGCGCGTTGGGAAACACACCTTAGGGTGGATAAGGCGCTCACACGCTTATAAAAACAAGTGGCGTTACCGTCTCCAGATACGGACGCCCTCAAGGAGCCAACTGATAGGAGGTTGGAAAATATCCTAAAAAGTATATACACACATACTGGTGTTATACTGCGACCAGCGATCGCCTCAGCCTGGATGGGCAGCGCTGGGGTGGCTTGGTCGGATTCCCTGACTGGAAATATTGATACCCTTGACAGGGACAGTATTTTATTGACTATAGAGCATTTAAAAGATGCATTTCTATATATGCGAAACTCTGGCATCAAGAGTAAGTGCGATGTCCATATCTGCCAGACGATGTTTATGGACACGACAGTGGTCAGGTGATGCAGATTCCAAACGGCACATGGAAGTATTGCCGTATAAAGGGGAGGAGTTATTTGGGATCGGTCCTTCGGACCTGGTGGCAACGGCAACAGCTAGAAAATCCACCTTTTTTACCCCAAGTCACATCTCAGCAGAAAAAGACATAGGCCCTCAGTCGTTCGCTCGGTATTTTTCATCGCATCGCAGTGAAATTCCGCTTAGTGCGCATGCGCAATATTCGCACTGCGACTGCGCCAAGTATCTTTGCTATGAAGATAGTATTTTTACTCACGGCTTTTTCATCGCTCCGGCGATCGTAATGTGATTGACAGGAAATGGGTGTTACTGGGCGGAAACAGGCCGTTTTATGGGCGTGTGGCTGAAAACGCTACCGTTTCCGGAAAAAACGCAGGAGTGGCCGGAGAAACGGGGGAGTGGTTGGGCGAACGCTGGGTGTGTTTGTGACGTCAAACCAGGAACGACACGCACTGAACTGATCGCACAGGCAGAGTAAGTGTGGAGCTACTCTAAAACTGCTAAGTAGTTTGTGATCGCAATATTGCGAATACATCGGTCGCAATTTTAAGATGCTAAGATACACTCCCAGTAGGCGGCGGCTTAGCGTGTGTAACTCTGCTAAATTCGCCTTGCGACCGATCAACTCGGAATGAGGGCCATAGTCTTTTCAGCCTCAGTCCTTTCGTCCCCATAATATCTGCCCAGGGATAGAGGTAAGGGAAGAAGACTGCAGCAGGCAGCCCATTCCCAGGAACAGAAGCCTTCCACCGCTTCTGCCAAGTCCTCAGCATGACGCTGGGGCCGTACAAACAGGTGCGGTGGGGGGGTCGTCTCAAGAGTTTCAGCACGCAGTGGGCTCACTCGCAAGTGGACCCCTGGATCCTACAAGTAGTATCCCAGGGGTACAGATTGGAAATTCGAGACGTCTCCTCCTCGCAGGTTCCTGAAGTTTGCTTTACCAACGTCTACCTCCGACAGGGAGGCAGTATTGGAAACAATTCACAAGCTGTATTCCCAGCAGGTGATAATCAAAGTACCCCTCCTACAACAAGTAAAGGGGTATTATTCCACACTATATTGTGGTACTGAAGCCAGACGGCTCGGTGAGACCTATTCTAAATGGAGTCACTCAGAGCAGTGATAGCGAACCAGGAAGAAGGGGACTATATGGTGTCCCTGGACATCAAGGATGCTTACCTCCATGTCCAAATTTGCCCTTCTCACAAAGGGTACCTCAGGTTCGTGGTACAAAACTGTCACTATCAGTTTCAGACGCTGCCGTTTGGATTGTCCACGGCACCCCGGGTCTTTACCAAGGTAATGGCCGAAATGATGATTCTTCTTCAAAGAAAAGGCGTCTTAATTATCCCTTACTTGGACGATCTCCTGATAAGGGCAAGGTCCAGAGAACAGTTGGAGGTCTGAGTAGCACTATCTCAAGTAGTTCTACGACAGCACGGGTGGATTCTAAATATTCCAAAATCGCAGCTGTCTCCGACGACACGTCTGCTGTCCCTAGGGATGATTCTGGACACAGTCCAGAAAAAGGTGTTTCTCCCGGAGGAGAAAGCCAGGGAGTTATCCGAGCTAGTCAGGAACCTCCAAAAACCAGGAAAAGTGTCAGTGCATCATTGCACAAGGGTCCTGGGAAAAATGGTGGCTTCTTACGAAGCGATTCCATTCGGCAGATTTCACGCAAGAACTTTTCAGTGGGATCTGCTGGACAAATGGTCCGGATCGCATCTTCAGATGCATCAGCGGATAACCCTGTCTCCAAGGACAAGGGTGTCTCTTCTGTGGTGGCTGCAGAGTGCTCATCTACTAAAGTGCCACAGTTATGCATTCAGGACTGGGTCCTGGTGACCACGGATTCCAGCTTGAAAGGCTGGGGAGCAGTCACACAGGGAAAAAATTTCCAGGGAGTGTGATCAAGTCTGGGGACTTCTCTCCGCATAAATATACTGGAGCTAAGAGCAATTTACAATGCTCTAAGCTTAGCAAGACCTCTGCTTCAAGGTCAGCCGGTATTGATCCAGTGGGACAACATCACGGCAGTCGCCCACGTAAACAGACAGGGCGGCACAAGAAGCAGGAGGACAATGGCAGAAACTGCAAGGATTCTTCGCTGGGCGGAAAATCATGTGATAGCACTGTCAGTAGTTTTCATTCCGGGAGTGGACAACTGGGAAGCAGACTTCCTCAGCACGACCTCCACCCGGGAGAGTGGGGACTTAATCGAGAAGTTGTTTCCACATGATTGTGCACCGTTGGGAAAGACCAAAGGTGGACATGATGGCGTCCCGCCTGAACAAAAAACTGGACAGGTATTGCGCCAGGTCAAGAGACCCTCAGGAAATAGCTGTGGACGTTCTGGTAACACCATGGGTGTACCAGTAGGTGTATGTGTTCCCTCCTCTGCTTCTCATACCAAAGGTACTGAGAATTATAAGACGTAGAGGAGTAAGAACTATACTCGTGGCTCCGGATGGGCCAAGAAGGACTTGGTACCCGGAACTTCATGAGATGCTCACAGAGGACTCAGGGCCTCTGCCGATAAGAAGGGACTTGCTTCAGCAAGTACCATGTCTGTTCCAAGACTTACCGCGGGTGCGTTTGACGGCATGGCGGTTGAACGCCGGATCCTAAGGGAAAAAAGGCATTCCGGAAGAGGTCATTCCTACCCTGGTCAAAGCCAGGAAGGAGGTGACCGCACAACATTATCACCACATGTGGCGAAAATATGTTGCGTGGTGTGAGGCCAGGAAGGCCCCACGAAGAAATTTCAACTCGGTCGATTCCTGCATTTCCTGCAACAGGAGTGTCTATGGGCCTCAAATTGGGGTCCATTAAGGTTCAAATTTCGGCCCTGTCGATTTTCTTCCAGAAAGAATTGGCTTCAGTTCCTGAAGTCCAGAAATTTGACAAGGGAGTACTGCATATACAACCCCCTTTTGTGCCTCCAGTGGCACTGTGGGATCTCAACGTAGTCCTGGGATTCCTCAAATCACGTTGGTTTAAACCGCTCAAATCTGTGGATTTGAAATATCTCACATGGAAAGTGACCATGATGTTGGCCCTGGCCTCGGCCAGGCGAGTGTCCGAATTGGCGGCTTTGTCTCACAAAAGCCCATATCTGATTGTCCATTCGGACAGGGCAGAGCTGCGGACTCGTCCCCAGTTTCTCCCTAAGGTGGTGTCAGCGTTTCATCTGAACCAGCTTATTGTGGTACCTGCGGCTACTAGAGACTTGGAGGACTCCAAGTTGCTAGATGTTGTCAGGGCCCTGAAAATATAGATTTCCAGGACGGCTGGAGTCAGGAAAACTGACTTGATGTTATCCTGTATGCACCCAAAAAACTGGGTGCTCTTGCTTCTAAGCAGACGATTGCTAGTTGAATGTGTAGTACAATTCAGCTTGCACATTCTGTGGCAGGACTGCCACAGCCAAAATATATAAATGCCCATTCCACAAGGAAGGGGGCTCATCTTGGGCGACTGCCCGAGGGGTCTCGGCTTTACAACTTTGCCGAGCTGCTACTTGGTCAGGGGCACACCCTGGCTGAGGAGGACCTGGAGTTCTCTCACTCGGTGCTGCAGAGTCATCCGCACTTTCCCGCCCGTTTGGGAGCTTTGGTATAATCCCCATGGTCCTGACGGAGTCCCCAGCATCCACTTAGGACGTCAGAGAAAATAAGATTTTACTTACCGATAAATCTATTTCTCGTAGTCCGTAGTGGATGCTGGGCGCCCATCCCAAGTGCGGATTGTCTGCAATACTTGTACATAGTTATTGTTACAAAAAAAAAAAAAAAAAAAATCGGGTTGTTATTGTTGTGAGCCGTCTATTCAGAGGCTCCTACGTTTGTCATACTGTTAACTGGGTTTAGATCACAAGTTATACGGTGTGATTGGTGTGGCTGGTATGAGTCTTACCCGGGATTCAAAATCCTTCCTTATTGTGTACGCTTGTCCGGGCACAGTATCCTAACTGAGGCTTGGAGGAGGGTCATAGGGGGAGGAGCCAGTACACACCACCTGATCCTAAAGCTTTAGTTTTGTGCCCTGTCTCCTGCGGAGCCGCTAATCCCCATGGTCCTGACGGAGTCCCCAGCATCCACTACGGACTACGAGAAATAGATTTATCGGTAAGTAAAATCTTATTTTCTGCAGAGGGGAACACTGGTATTCCACAGGGAATAACTGGGGTGTAGAGTTGGATCTTGATTCGAGGCACCAACAGGCAAAAGCTTTGACTGTTCCCAGGATGCACTGCACCGCCTCCTCTATATCCCCGCCTCCAGGCGCTGGAGCTCAGTGTGTAAGTTGGTGCCTGCAGTGCAGGCAGGTAACAGGGAGGCTGCGCTGAGCAGCCCTGAAAAGAGCTTTTCTGACAAGAAAGAAGACTTCAAGGGCCGCAGCACAGGCACTAGATGCTATGTGTCATACTGACATATCATGCTGCGGCTCCATCACCTCCCCCATCGGCGCTGTACACTCCCGCGCCCTGGTTGCCGGGTACTTACAGCGAAGGCGCTCCGGTCTCATCAGGCACATACTCTTGCCGCTGCTCTCCAGGATCGTGTGGCCGCATTACAGTGATGAAGTAAGAGGGTCCCCCAGGCGGGAAGCTGAAATCGAGATCCGGGATGCGGTCTCCAGAGACGGACCACACCGCTAGCGTGGACACTGTGTCCGTGCAGGGACCCCACTATATCCACCAGGGCAAGGAGCACAGGTCAGATTTATTAAAATCCGTTTCATATAGGCTCCATAGTACCCGGTGGAGAAGTCCAGCAGAGGGGATAAGGCTCTGACCTGTAGCCCCTCCCCCTGGCGCCATCTACAGCAGATGTTTCCACCCTGGAGCTGCATCTATCTCTCTCCCCCTCCCTGTCAGCTTTTGGGCGCCATTACACACAGCTGCGCTGATTCTGGGACTGCTGGGTGATGTCTCCTCTGTAAAGCCGCCTGTCTCATCAGCGCTGTGCATTTAAAGGACACTTCAGTATTCTACATGTCGTTTAGACAGTGTTAGTTAAGAACAAGTGCATTACTACAGGGATATTTAGTACAAGTATCCTGTGATATACATCCAGTGTTTACTGTGCATTGTTATAGCTGTATACATAGCTATACTTAGTATTGCTGGTCCAGTGCAGTTTTATTGTTGTGTGTAATAATTTCTGCATCGTACATGTGACTGTGTGTGCCTATAGCTGCTTTGTGGTTCCTATTCCGTGTATTTCACACATATTGCTATCCCTATATTCTGTACCCTGAAGGGGGCTAAGTGCATCAGGGTCCCATATATAGAGCTTAATTCAGATCTGTTCGCTTGCTAGCTGTTTTTTGCAGCGCTGCAAACAGATACACTCCCAAATTGGCAGCGTCTATTTTAGCTTTGCAAGTGTGCAAACGCGTGTGCATCCGCCCTGTACAAAAACAGTTTGTGCAGTTTCTGAGTAGCTCTGACCTTACTCAGCCGCTGCAATCACTTCAGCCTATTCGAGCCCAGAATTGACGTCAGACACCCGCCTCTGAGCTGCTCCTACTCGCCCTCCTCCCTCAGTGAGATGCTCAGCGACCATTATAACCAGCAAAGTAACAGATAAGCAGGTCCAGTCTCCCTGTTTACCTCTCCCCAGAGTCAGGTTATACAGCGCTATATCCTACCTAGCCACTGAGGATCATTGCATAACCCCAATACCAGGTGTAGATGGGTTCATAGTTCTTCAGTTATTGTATTTGTGAAGGGAGTCATATTGCAGTTTGGCTTTACACTTACTGTGTGCCGGTTATACTACTATTATACTGCTGTTTTCTGCCAGAGGAGAGGGTAATAAGGAGCTGGGGCTCCTGTGCTGGGTTACATGTAAGTCATGTTCAGACGATTTGTCGGCTCAGGACTCTGTGCAGGACAGTCTGTGTGCAATCTGTGCTAACCGTCAGCCTGCTCAACCAGCTCCAGTACAGGAACCACCTTGGATGGCTTCTTTTTCTCAGGTTGTGACACGGTTAGAAGACCACTTGTCAGTTCCTACACCACCTCCTCCAGTGGGGTTCCCACAGCAGTTATATCCTGCGTCACCTGCACCATCTTTGCATAATCCCTGGAGGGATGCTTTCTTCCACTCTGTCCCACAATTTGCCCAAACATCAGCAGCATGTCAGCAAATGTTACAGAGTGACAGACCGTTGCCAAAGTACATAGGTGGGCTGTGCCATCCTCACAGTCTACGCAGCTTTCAGATTCTGAGGCTTCCGCTGAGGAGGTAAAGGAGAAGGCTGTCTCTCCATCCAAGTCCCCCTCAGCTGAGGAGGAATAACATTCCTTACTGGATGTTCCCGCTCGTGTACGTGCAGTCAGAACCATTCTTGACATACATTCTGAGGAGCTGGCTCCAAAGCCTAAGCCCCCAATGTTTAAATGCCAAAGAGTGGTGAAAGCTAAATTCTCTCCATCAGATCAACTTACAGAACTACAGTAATGCAGGCAGCATGGATTACTCCTGCCAAAAAGTTCCAGCTCCCAAAAAGACAAGTCTTTTTATCCTCTCCCAGCGGCAGAATGTGCTAAGTGGGAGGTTCCCCCTACGGTGGATTCTCATGTACCATGCCTAGTTAGAAGCTCTACTTTACCTATCCCTACAGCGTCTTCTCTAAAAGTGGCCACGGATAGCAAAATTTGAGACTTGTTTGAAGTCTTTGTACTCCCATGTAGGTGCTATTATACATCCAGCTGTGGCTTTGTCCTGGGTAGTTATGGCTATTAAAGCCTAGGCAGAGGCACTGGAGGACAGTCTCCCTTCTGGTGCTACCAGGGAACAATTGGTCGACATCTCCCATATCCGGGAGATAGCTTCTTACCTGGGAGAAGGGCTTTAGTTTGGGCTGAACGGCATCTCCCAGCCATCTCAGTGGTGTTCATCCTGGGAGTACTCAACTGGGACTTCTTAAGCTGACGCCAGAGAGTGGGCTCTATACCTAGAGGTCTTCCAGCTTCTGGTAAACAAATGGGCCTACCAGAAGTTGATCTCATGGCGTCTCGATACAACCACAAAGTTCTCCCTGTTTGGGTCCAAAACCAGAGACCCCGCAGTAGCCTTTGTAGACACACTGGCGGTAACGTGGACCTTACAGCTGGTGTACATATTCCCTCCAGTCTCCCTCCTTCTGCGGGTGCTCTGCAAGTTCAAGCAGGAAGGAAGCAAAGTACTGCTGATAGCTCCGGCCTGGCCCAGGAGCTATTGGTTTGCTGAACTACAGAGTCTCTCCATAGACACTCCATTTCCACTGCCTCAATTGACAGATCTACTAACTTAAGGGCCTTGTCTACACCCAGACCTAGTACGCCTGTCTTTGAAAGCATGACCAGATCCAAGGGCCTTTCCCGCTCAGTAGTGCAGACGATGCTCAAGGCTCGGAAGCCTACTTCAGCCCAATTCTATTAGAGGGTTTGGCACTCCTACTTTCAGTCATGTGTTACAAAAGGACACAATCCTACAACCTGGCCTATCTCCATGCTGGGTTGGGTCTAGGCCTCCGCCTAGCATCCCTCAAGGTTCATGTATCAGCTCTGTCAGTCTGATTTCAGCGAAGGATCGCTCCCCTACCTGATGTTAGGATGTTCCTTCAAGATGTACTTCACATTCAACCTCCGTTTGTTCTTCTGGTAGCTCCATGGGACTTTAGTTTTTCAAACCTACAAACGCATCCGTTTAAACTTTTACATTTAGACCATCTGAAGTGGCTCACGACAAAAAGCCTTTGATTTCTTGCTATTGCCCCGGCCCGCAGAGTGTCTGACTTGGGGGTGCTCTTCTGTCATCTTTTTAATTTTCCATTCAGACAGGGCCGTCTTAGGAACCAGTACCGGCTACCCTCCTAAAGTGGTATTCAGTTTCCAAATAAATGAGGAGATTGTGGTCCCAGCCTTTCAATCTCCAGATCTCTTTCCAGCAGAGGCTTCCTTGGATGTGGTCCGTGCTCTTCAGATTATTGGTGAATCACACTAGTTCTTTCAAGAAAACTGATGCTCTCTTTGTATTATTGGATTTCATAAGAGGGACTGGCCTGCTGACTAACAAATTTTGTCTCTGACTCCGCATGGCCATTTTGCAAGCTTATATAGAGGATGAACTACCTTTCCCACCTATGGTTCATGCCCACTCTACTCTTTCTGTGAGACCTTCCTGGGCAATCTGTTGTGACACCTCTGCTTAACAACTGTGTAATGCGGCCACATGGTCTTCTGTCCACACCTTTTTCAGGTTCTATGCCTTTGATACCTTTACCTCTCAGGATCCTGCCTTTGGGCGCTGTATTCTCCTCTCTGCTCAGGATCCTCCCCTCCCATAAAGGAAAATGCTTTGGGACATTCCCTGTGTAATCCCTATGGACCCTGAATAAGAAAAGAAGAGTTATAGTAGACTTGCCTTTTGTTAACTCTCTTTATACAAAGTCCATAGGGTCCACAGGGCACCCACAATGACAGACGTGGTCTCTATGGGTATTTCTACATAGTCACTTCCTTCTGCTCTTCTAATGTGAGTGTGTTTCTTGAAGTGTACCATTCTTCCTTCTCCTCTATACTGCTCATGAGTGGTGGTCACATCGTAGCACATATCTCAATATAGCAGTCACAGTGTGGCGGTCGACTCTGTCATCCTGCAGGAGGAGAGTTTCATCATCCAGCAGGATCATTATCCAGGGTGCTAAAGCAGGTGTGGCCAAGCTGCGTCTCTCCACCAGTTGTGACACCACAAGTACCAGAAAGCTGAGACTTGTAGCTTCTGTTCGAGGACTAACAAGGGAGAAAAAGAAGGCTCTTGTGTGGGCGCACTCGTAGTAAGGAAGGAAAATTCCTAAGCTATAGCTAGAATGTTAGAAAGTGTTAAAACTTAACTTTCATTAGTCAGGATATAATCACATTTACCCACTTAAATGATCCAACAAAATTGAAAAGGATACATATATATATAATGAAATATTAAAATGTTCTGGTCTCTTCGATTGAAGAGTGATTGGAAAGGTTTGTAGACCCGAAAATGTCATACCACCATTTCCCCTGACCAGTACAGATAACTGTATTGATAGGACCGAGGAGTGGTCAGAGCACAAATGTATATAGCTCCGACTATGATCACTTGTGTCAAGTGGATATATTACTGTTACAAGGTCGCCAGACTCTAGTACCTGAATCATATAATAAATACCATGATTGTGAAATAATAGCCGCATTTATTCTGCACCGAGCATTCACAGACTGACATAGGCAGATATATGAAAGAGATAGTGGTGATACTGCTGTTGGCGTGTTCTTCTCACACTGAAAGGAAGCAATTCCTACTCTACAACACCGGGTATTCGCAGGTAGTCGCCTTTCCTGGTACTGACCCGGCCCAACGCTGTTTAGCTTCCAAGATCGGACGAGATCGGGCGTTGACAGCGTGGTATGATAGTAGAGGGTAGTGCGATCCGCCCGCCAATGAGAGTGCACCTATATATGAATAATTCAAGAAAGAATAGGAGAGAAAATGAAAATAAAGGGATAGATAGGATTAGGTGGATCTGCTTTCCACGTTAGGCACGGTCCAACAGCACCCACTTGTGTGGTTCTGTGCTCCGTGAATCGAGGATGAGAGTCCACGAGACAGATGAGGAATATAATTAATTTTTGGTTGATATCTCCCTAAGATGGGGATTGTGATACACGTTTGGAAGTGTATTTATATGGTGCAAAGATTGCTGATGGTGAAGTCAGGTTGAATGAGATGATCCCTAGCATTAGAAATTTACAATGTGGTTATGATCCTCTTAAGGGATATAAATCATCCAAAAATGCAAAATTTATATAAGAAAGATTAAACCTTGATAATACTGAGCACAAGCATGTGTATATTGTACACGATAGGGTCAAAATAACAATGCTCAAGCATTCTTTAGGCAAATCAGAAGATTAATTAATAATATGTTTAAACAGAGACAATAAACATTAACTAATTATGCAGAGTGCGAAAGGAGAAGAAACGGCTTCTCAATAATTTGAGGTACAGATAGCAGAAGGTGTTAAACAAATATCTCTCAGCAAGATACTCAATAATGATACAAAAGAAAAAAAAGGATTTTAAACCAGTAGTAAAAATTAGAGTTGTAGCCCTTGACAGAGAGCAGGGCTCATATACAGGGGGGAGAAAAAAAATAATTATATTTAGAAAATGAGGTCGATAGTCAGTATATGGTTGTAAATGTAATGCCCGGAAAAGAGATGCCGCCTGTGTATCCACAGAGCGGCACTGGCTTACGATACTGCAGTCAGTGGGCAGAGACGTAGATCAATGCATTAGATCGGGGTTTTGCATATGGAGTGACTGTTCGGCGCCAGCTACCTGCTCCTGATCTAATGCATTGATCTACATCTCTGCCCACTGACTGCAGTATCGTAAGCCAGTGCCGCTCTGTGGATACACAGGCGGCATCTCTTTTCCGGGCATTACATTTACAGCCATATACTGACTATCGACCTCATTTTCTAAATATAATTTTTTTTTTTTCTCCCCCCTGTATATGAGCCCTGCTCTCTGTCAAGGGCTACAACTCTAATTTTTACTACTGGTTTAAAATCCTTTTTTTTCTTTTGTATCATTATTGAGTATCTTGCTGAGAGATATTTGTTTAACACCTTCTGCTATCTGTACCTCAAATTATTGAGAAGCCGTTTCTTCTCCTTTCGCACTCTGCATAATTAGTTAATGTTTATTGTCTCTGTTTAAACATATTATTAATTAATCTACTGATTTGCCTAAAGAATGCTTGACCCTATCGTGTACAATATACACATGCTTGTGCTCAGTATTATCAAGGTTTAATCTTTCTTATATAAATTTTGCATTTTTGGATGATTTATATCCCTTAAGAGGATCATAACCACATTGTAAATTTCTAATGCTAGGGATCATCTCATTCAACCTGACTTCACCATCAGCAATCTTTGCACCATATAAATACACTTCCAAACGTGTATCACAATCCCCATCTTAGGGAGATATCAACCAAAAATTAATTATATTCCTCATCTGTCTCGTGGACTCTCATCCTCGATTCACGGAGCACAGAACCACACAAGTGGGTGCTGTTGGACCGTGCCTAACGTGGAAAGCAGATCCACCTAATCCTATCTATCCCTTTATTTTCATTTTCTCTTTCTCTCCTATTCTTTCTATCCCTTTTTCTTGAATTATTCATATATAGGTGCACTCTCATTGGCGGGCGGATCGCACTACCCTCTACTATCATACCACGCTGTCAACGCCCGATCTCGTCCGATCTTGGAAGCTAAACAGCGTTGGGCCGGGTCAGTACCAGGAAAGGCGACTACCTGCGAATACCCGGTGTTGTAGAGTAGGAATTGCTTCCTTTCAGTGTGAGAAGAACACGCCAACAGCAGTATCACCACTATCTCTTTCATATATCTGCCTATGTCTGTCTGTGAATGCTCGGTGCAGAATAAATGCGGCTATTATTTCACAATCATGGTATTTATTATATGATTCAGGTACTAGAGTCTGGCGACCTTGTAACAGTAATATATCCACTTGACACAAGTGATCATAGTCGGAGCTATATACATTTGTGCTCTGACCACTCCTCGGTCCTATCAATACAGTTATCTGTACTGGTCAGGGGAAATGGTGGTATGACATTTTCGGGTCTACAAACCTTTCCAATCACTCTTCAATCGAAGAGACCAGAACATTTTAATATTTCATTATATATATATATGTATCCTTTTCAATTTTGTTGGATCATTTAAGTGGGTAAATGTGATTATATCCTGACTAATGAAAGTTAAGTTTTAACACTTTCTAACATTCTAGCTATAGCTTAGGAATTTTCCTTCCTTACTACGAGTGCGCCCACACCAGAGCCTTCTTTTTCTCCCTTGTTAGTTTATGTACTTCCTGGCTCTGGGCGCACCACCACTGAGGACAACACATAAAAAGGAGAAGATAATTTCTCATTCCCATTTTTATGGGTCACCAATAGTCCGCTTGTGGGTTTTTCCATATTCAACTTTATTTTGTGACCAGTGCCCAATCACCCTGTGTTTTGTTCTAAGCTTCTGTTCGAGATAAGCCCCTACTATCAATCTCCTTCAATTGTCTGTCCGTTACCCTTTGTTTACCAATCGATTGGGAATCCCAGAAAACAGACACCACACGCCAGTTGTGTCCATCAAAATGAGACTGCCTCTACTTTATTCAGTAGCGCGTTATATAGAAAGAGGTACTCGCATGAACACTTGATACATGTCACAATTAAAAACAATATTGCATCTCTTCTCATAACTCCTCTCAGGCTGACACCCTCCTACGTGTCCTTCACAGAAGTCTAAACACACAGATACTGTCTAATAACATGTTTTCAAGACTTATAGCTACGAGCTTGCTTCGCACAGAATGTACTAACTATGAAATGTCAGCATTATTATGATTAACTCAGCAAAGCATACTTCTACTTCACTACATCATGGCTGCTACTTAACAAAATGGCTGACACTGCTTAAGCTAAATACATCTATCTTCCTCACTTCACAACAGCTGGAGAGCCACAGTTTGGCCAGGACTGTGCTGGAGGACTTGAGCCGGGGAACCTACCAGTATAGAGAGCAACCACTTACCCACTGGGCGACGCAGCCAACAGTAACCCGTTTCTCAGTGTTATCATCTAGCCCAGTGCAAAATCCACAAAACTAAACCGTAACCCACATGGGACTCAAACCGGGGAACTCGCCATCATTGCCAATATAGAGAACAACTACTTACCCACTAGGTTACACAGCCTAGTGATGATGATTGTGCTTTGAATCCCATAGTGACCTAGTTTTGCTATATATTGGCCATTGCACTGGGGTGATTGATAACAATGAGAAAGATCACCTCCTCACGATGAAGCCTGCTGTGGCTCGGTGGGTATGGGGGCTGACACCGTGTACTCTCTGGTGATGGAGGCTGGGGTTCGAATCCCAGGTTGAGCTCAATAAAAGATTTTAATTATTTTGTATGGAACCATAAATTGGAGCTGCGTATCTCTGTGCCCTGTAGCTGCCCTCCCTACTGGCAATGACGGGGGTATCCTGGCTCAGATCTCCAGCTTGCCCTGACTATGTACCCTCCACATGACGCACCTTGCTACAGGGACTCACCATGGCTGTCAGAGAGAGGGGGGGCCGCAGTCAGACTTCCGTCATCCTGCAGGCAGAGACTTTCATCATCCAGCAGGGTCATTATCCAGGGTGCTAAAGCGGGCCTGGCCAACCTGCAGCTCTCCACCAGCTGTGCCACCACAAGTCCCAGCATGCTGAGACTTGTAGCTTCACAACAGCTGGAGAGCCACAGGTTGGCCAGACCTGTCCTGGAGGGAAGGCTGCTGGAGGATTTGAACCGGAGAACCTACTGTCATTGCCAATATAGAGAACACCTACTTACCCACTAGGCTACGCAGCCCACATTAACCCAGGCTTCCGTTCCTCAGTGTTATCATCTAGCCCAGTACAAAATCCACAGAACTAAACAGTAACCCACATGGGACTCGAACCAGGGAACCCACCATCATAGAGAACGGCTACTTACCCACTAGGCCACGCAGCCCACGGTGACTCATGTTTCCGTTTCTCAGTGTTATCATCTAGCCCAGTGCAAAATCCACAGAACTAAACAGTAACCCACATGGGACTAGAACCAGGGAACCCACCATCATCGCCAGTATAGAGAACAGCTACTTACCCACTAGGCCACACAACACAGTTTTCTGTTTCTCAGTGTTATCATCTAGCCCAGTGCAGAACTAAACAGTAACACACATGGGACTAGAACCAGGGAACCCACCATCATCGCCAGTATAGATATCCGCTACTTACCCACTAGGCTACACAGCCCACAGTAACCCAGGATTTCGTTTCTCAGTGTTATCATCTAGCCACAACATCAGGGTGTAACTGAGTGAAATTTCAGCTTTTTGTCTCCAGTGAGGACGCTGTTCTAGTGATGCGGGAGATTCAGCTGTTTCTGATGGCGTGGGATGCTGATTACGTCTGTCTTTTGTTCAGTTTGTCTATGGATATGATTTTTGTTCTGAACCTGGGCAGAAGAACTGACACTCTCCATCAGAAATGTAGCGACATGAAGGGGGTTGACAGGAGACATGGGCAGGGTATTGGATAATTGGTCACGTAACTCTGTGAGTTCCTCCGGACACTGGGCACCATTCATCTAGACTGGAGTACACAGAGGCTCCTTGTGTGAGACAGGACACTCACCTGGATCAGGTAACAGGTTACTGGCAGGACTAGGAACATTATCTGGTCGGGGCTGGGGGCTGCGCCAGGTACTGTCCTCAGGTGAGGGAGGAAGTGATAACCAAACAGGTAATATACCCCCGTATTACCCTATTTTCCTGTTTCCATCTCCAGTGTCATATTATGACCATCATTTTCACTGTGATCAGTGACAGGACGGGTAATAAGCCCCTGATGTGTCTACCTGTCACACACCTGAGTGCCAGCCCCTCCCCTGTATCCGGCCCCTCCTACACCTGGCAGGAGCCTGGAATTCCATTTGGGATAGGATAAGTAATTGAGGTACAGTATTTAATCCCCAGCCCTCACATACCACAGAGCCCTCTCTACCGGCACATACATACCATGTCATCTGAGGAGAAGACCACCGAATCATGGTCCCCCGGCCTCCAGCTTAAAACTCCCCCCTACGTAGGTACCAGAGGAGCCAAACTGCCAGCCTGTGTTATTACCTGTACTAATATATGGGGGTGTTATTACCTGTATGATTATACATACAGGATGTGTTATTTCCTGTACTAATATATGGGGGTGTTATTACCTGTATGATTATACATACAGGATGTGTTATTTCCTGTACTAATATATGGGGGTGTTATTACCTGTATGATTATACATACAGGATGTGTTATTTCCTGTACTACTACATGGGGGTGTTATTACCTGTATGATTATACATACAGGATGTGTTATTTCCTGTACTAATATATGGGGGTGTTATTACCTGTATGATTATACATACAGGATGTGTTATTTCCTGTACTACTACATGGGGGTGTTATTACCTGTATGATTATACATACAGGATGTGTTATTTCCTGTACTAATATATGGGGGTGTTATTACCTGTATGATTATACATACAGGATGTGTTATTTCCTGTACTACTACATGGGGGTGTTATTACCTGTATGATTATACATACAGGATGTGTTATTTCCTGTACTAATATATGGGGGTGTTATTACCTGTATGATTATACATAGAGGATGTGTTATTTCCTGTACTAATATATGGGGGTGTTATTACCTGTATGATTATACATAGACGATGTGTTATTTCCTGTACTAATATATGGGAGTGTTATTACCTGTATGATTATACATAGAGGATGTGTTATTTCCTGTACTAATATATGGGGGTGTTATTACCTGTATGATTATACACAGAGGATGTGTTATTTCCTGTACTAATATATGGGAGTGTTATTACCTGTATGATTATACATAGAGGATGTGTTATTTCCTGTACTCTCTCTCCCTCTCTCTCTCTCTCTCTCTCTCTATATATATATATATATATATATATATATATATATATATATATATATATATATATATATATATATATATATGTATATATACACATGGGGGGGGTGTTGTGACCGGACAGTTCTGTACGAGAGCCCTCGCCGCTTCGCGTCCCGCCCCCAGTCACGGAATGGAGTTTAAGGTCACACGGGCCTAGCCAATTAGGGGATTCCCGCTTACCGTCAGTAACCGCCTGTTGCTGACTCCACCCACTGCACAGTGGGCAGGTACTATGCTGCCGCCACCAGACTCCCCTGCCGTGGCGTCTGGAACCACAGTTCTGCTCTGTATGCGTTGACATGCTGTCTTACCACCCCTGTGTGGTGTTGACGAATCCCCAGTCGTCGCTTGCCTAAGCACAGCATAGTAGCAGGTGGAATGCGGAGCTTGGAGATGCTGGGTGCACTCTGGACAGTCGGAAAACGGAGCTAGTTTTCGCCTAGCCCTGCAGGCCACAAGATGAAGTGGTCGTCTTGAGGCAGAAGATGTTTATTTGCCCAAATAGTTCTAAAGAGAACTCTTCACTATTGCTAGGGGCAACAGCAATACAGCAAGATGTTACAGCAGAAAGTAGTTGGCATAACCCTGAAGCTCACAGGCCTCCTCTTTTTATACAGTAAAACCACAATGCATCTAGGGGTAGTCTCCTTCCTCCCCGATTCCTTTCCATTCAATCAGGATATCTTACAAAACATAAATAAATTACATTTTAAAAGGATATAAGTGTATGAAGCAATTTCCTCCTTCCTGTCACA